>NC_091166.1:4188459-4205449 GCF_040958095.1 Procambarus clarkii
TGGAACAGCTTTCCCCTCTCTCAGAACACTCACCATGGAGGCGATTTGAGAAGGGACAGAAGAAAATGAGCCTCAAGGTACTGTACACTAACATAGATGGAATTACAAATATAGAAAATGAACTTGGAGAATGGGTACTTGAAGAAAACCCAGACATAATAGCACTCACAGAAACAAAGCTAACGAAAACGAAAACAAATGCAATGTTCCCACAGGACTATTATGTTATGAGGAAAGAGAGAGAAGGAAGAGGTGGTGGTGGTGGTGCAGCTCTGCTGGTAAGAAAAGGCTGGGATTTTGAGGAGATGGTTATTCAGGGCTGCGAAGGTTTCAGTGACTACATAGCAGGTACCATAACAACTGGAGGACAAAAATTTATAGTCATAGTCATATATAATCCACCGCCAAATGACATAAGACCCAGACAGGAATATGATAAAAACAACATGGCCACCATTAACATAATAAAAAGAGCAGTTTCTGTTGCTAGCAGAAATGGATCTGGACTACTAATCATGAGTGCCTTCAACCACGGGAAGATTGATTGGGAGAACAGAGACCCGCATGGAGGACCAGAAACATGGAGAGTTAAGCTGCTGGACGTGGCAACAAGAAACTTTCTAAGCCAGCACCTCAAGGAACCAACAAGAATGAGAGGAGAACATGAATCAGCTATGTTCGATTTGATATTTACCCTAAATGAGTGGGATATAAGGGAAGTTAGGATGGAAGCACCCTTTGGAATGAGTGACCACAGTGTGTTGAATTTTGAGTACCTGGTAGAGCTAGGCATTATCTCCCTCAAAAAAGAACTAGGAAACAAAAGACTGGCATACCGAAATGGAAACTATGAGGAAATAAGAAGTTTCCTGAGGGAAATACTATGGGACACAGATCTCAGAGCTAAGTCTGTACAACATATGATGGACTATGTCACCCAAAAGTGTCAGGAGGCAGTAAATAGGTTCATCCCAGCCCAAAGGGAAAAATCCGAGAAGCAAAAGAAGAATCCATTGTATAATAGGGCATGAATGGAAGCAAAGGGACTGAACAAAAGGGCGTGGAGGAACATCCAGAATAACAGAACACCAAAAAGCAGAGAGAGATACCAGAGAACCAGTAATGAGCATGTTAGGGTGAGAAGAGAAACAGAAAAATTATGAAAATGATATAGCAACAAACCCACGACCAAACCAAAGATACTCCACAGTCACATCAGGAGGAAAACGACAGAGAATAACAAAGAGGTATGTGAAGAACTCAACAAGAGGCTCCAGGAGGGCTTCACAATAGAACAAGGTGAGGTCACTGTGCTAGGAAAAAGGGAAATAAACCAGGCGGCCTTGGAAGGGTTCGAAATTACGAGAGAGGAGGTCAAGAGACACCTGCTGGATCTGGATGTTAGAAAGGCTTTTGGTCCAGCTGGGATCTCACCATGGGTACTGAAAGAGTGTGCAGAGGCACTTTGCTTGCCACTCTCTATAGTGTATAGTAGGTCACTGGAGATGGGAGACCTACCTGAAACATGGAAGACGGCGAATGTGGTCCCAATATACAAAAAGGGCGACAGGCAAGAGGCACTGAACTACTGGCCAGTGTCCTTGACTTGTATACCATGCAAGGTGATAGAGAAGATCGTGAGAAAAAACCTAGTAACATATCTGGAGAGCAGGGACTTTGTGACAAATTGCCAACATGGGTTCAGGGAAGGTAAATCTTGCTTGTCAGGCTTAATAGAATTCTACGACCAGGTGACAAACGTTAAGCAAGAAAGAGAAGGCTGGGCAGACTGCATTTTCTTGGATTGTCAGAAAGCCTTTGACACAGTACCAAGGGGAGTGAGGGTTGAGTGAGCAGTTGAGTGGGGGAAGGGTGGGTGAGGGGTAGGGAGGGTTTCTATGCAGAGGAAGGTGGTGGTGTTGCCCTCCCCTCTGGTGTTTCTGGGATGCTTGTTGTAGGTTCCCCTCTTGTTTCTGGGACTGTTGTGTTTGGAGCTGTGATTTCTTTGTTTACTCCTCTCTCCCTGCACTTCTTCCTTGCTTCTGTCACCATGGCTCTCTCCTCCTTCATTCAGTCCCTCTGGAGAAATACAGAGGGAAATACTTTTTTGTATTCCTCCAGAGGAATTCTTCCAGAGGAATTTTGTATTGCACACATTGTATTGAGTGTGTGTATGTTTGTGTGTGTGTGTGTGTGTGCATACTCACCTAGTTGTGCTTGCAGGGGTTGAACTCTGGCTCTTTGGTCCTGCCTCTCAACCGTCAATCAACAGGTGTACAGGTTCCTGTGCCTATTGGGCTCTATCATATCTACACTTGAAACTGTGTATGGAGTCAGCCTCCACCACATCACTTCCTAATGCATTCCATTTGTCAACCACTCTGACACTAAAAAAGTTCTTTCTAATATCTCTGTGGTTCATTTGGGCATTCAGTTTCCACCTGTATCCCCTAGTGCGTGTGCCCCTTGTGTTAAATAGCCTGTCTTTATCAACCCTGTCGATTCCCTTGAGAATCTTGAATGTGGTGATCATGTCCTAACTCTTCTGTCTTCCAACAAAGTGAGGTTTAATTCCCGTAGTCTCTCCTCGTAGCTCATACCTCTCAGCTTGGGTAGTAGTCTGGTGGCAAACCTTTGAACCTTTTCCAGTTTAGTCTTATGCTTGACTAGATATGGACTCCATGCTGGAGCCGCATACTCCAGGATTGGTCTGACATATGTGGTATATACTCTTCTGAAAGATTCCGTACACTAGTTTCTAGAGGCCGTTCTTATGTTAGACAACCTGGCATATGCTGCAGATGTTATCCTCTTGATATGAGCTTCTGGGGACAGGTCTGGCGTGATATCAACCCGCAGGTTTTTTCTCTCTCTGAATCTTGAAGTAATTCATCTCCCAAATGATACCTTGTATCTGGTCTCCTGCTTCCTACCCCTATCTTCGTTACATTACATTTGCTTGGGTTAAACTCTAACAACCATTAGTTCGAACCATTCCTGCAGCTTGTCCAGGTCTTCATGAAGCCTCAAGTTGTCCTCCTCTGTCTTAATCCTTCTCATAATTTTGGCATCGTCAGCAAACATTGAGAGGAATGAGTCTATACCCTCTGGGAGATCATTTACGTATATCAGAAACAGGATAAGTCCGAGTACAGAGACCTGTGGGACTCCACTGGTGACTTCACGCCATTCTGAGGTCTCACCCCTCACTGTAACTCTCTGCTTCCTATTGCTTAGGTACTCCCTTATCCACTGGAGCGCCCTACCAGTTACTCCTGCCTGTTTCCCCAGCTTATACATCAATCTTTTATGGGGTACTGTGTCAAAAGCTTTCCGACAGTCCAAAAAAATGCAGTCCGCCCATCCTTCTCTTTCTTGCTTAATCTTTGTCACCTGATTGTAGAATTCTATCAAGCCTGTAAGGCAAGATTTACCTTCCCTGAACCCATGTTGCTGGGTTGTCACGAAGTCTCTTCTCTCCTGATGCATTACTAGTTTTTTTCTCACAATCTTCTCCATCACTTTGCATGGAATACAAGTTAAAAACACTGGCCTGTAGTTTAGTGCCTTTTGTCTGTCATCCTTTTTGTATATTGGTACTACATTAGCAGTCTTCCATATTTCTGGTAGGTCTCCCGTTTCCAGTGACCTACTATACACTATGGAGAGTGGCAAGCAAAGTGCTGCTGCACACTCTTTCAATACCCATGGTGAGATTCCTTCCAGCCCAACAGCTTTTCTCACGTCCAGCGCTATTATGCGCTTCTTGACCTCATCTTTTGTAATTTCGAACCTTTCCAAGGTCACCTGGTTTGCTGCCACCTCTCCTAGCACCGTGAATTCTCCTTGTTCTATTGTAAAGACCTCGTGGAACCTTTTGTTGAGTTCTTCACACACCTCTTTGTCATTCTCTGTGTACCTGTCCTCGCCAATCCTAAGTTTCATTGTGGGATATCTAGGGCTTGACTCAATTATTCAATTATTTACTTATTTAATTTAATAACGAAGGACCACCCACTTTTGAGAAAAGAGGGAAAACTAATAAAAGTGATCATTAGAATAACACTAGAGAACCAGTGTCTATGGACAATTATTAGAAAGGATAATCACTTGAAATAATGAATAGACTGTATGATTACTTAACTAAAGTGAGAGCCTCAAACACCTACATTGGGGGGGTATTACTAGAACTTCATATACGTCTAGGAACTAGTGTGGTTCGTCACCAATTCATTGCTGAGTAAATAATATTATGATCTAAAATACTGTAGATTCAAATATGTAAACTCAAATTGTAAATATTGATGATTATTAAATTACGGAGCAACCGTCTAAGCAAACACATGTACTTCCAATCATCATATCTGGTAATAATATTTAATATAATGATCCTACAAAATTTGTATAAGAACTAAATTGGAAGAATTAAATTGGTACAAAGAGTCTTAGCTTTAAGACGATTTCTATGACATCGCTTTGTGATTCGTCCTCGTGATCTCAGCATCTCCACATAGAAGAAATTAGAGGTGAATAGCACGAATGAAGAAAACGACTCGATGACTCCTCACATACGAGCTGGAAATTAAAGAATATTAAGTAGCATTGGAATAGGCTACTTTTAATCTCAATATTCATGAAAATGGAAGAAATGCCGATGTGGTACTAACGTTGGATATGGGGTCGTCTCACTTTGTAACGACAGACTACTCACAAATATACAATCTTAAATGATGCATCAAGAAAGAAACTATACTTAACGTGAGTGTATATAATACTGAAGTCTGCCGATATCGCGTCTGCCAGTCCCAAACGTTCACGGCGTTGTACGCGTATTTGTGGGTTTTGGCTTTAATTATAGACGCGTTATTGGTTGGCTGAGCACTATGGAGCACGTGGAAGAATAATTATTCACTATTAGTTGGGTATCAGTGTAATTCTTGCTGATAACTCCCAATCGCCACGTGTCTCGCCACTCTTGACGCCAGGACCCTTCTCTCTCCTACGCTGTCCAGGCACGCTCGCTCAACAATGGCGTCGCCGCCTCCCTCACCCCGGCTCTCGCATTCACCACAGAATTTATTAATCACGAATAATTCCTTTTCGCACGATTATGGATGAAATAATTTAATGAGGACTGGGTTGCAATTATAGGGGTTTAAATATTATCGCATTCTCGTTTTATGGTGTTAAACGAGAAATAGAGAAGATTTTATTTCTCTTTATGACATTCGTGTGAGATTGAAGAAAATGTTACTACAGAATAATTTAACTAATAACTCTCGATTCAAGATTATTGGGAGTAATGTTATCCGTAAGTAATTATCACACGGAATACTGATGTTTTTAGAGAACCACATTCAATTCTCTAACACATTGGTAATAAATGTGTTTAACTAGACATTATCTGACGCAATGTTGCTGCTCTCTTTCGTGAGAATTCTAGCATTAATACGCAGATGCAATGGTTAGTTTATGTAGACACTACTGTTAGTAAATTTAGTGACTACTGTAGTTTGTATATAATAATAATGATTTATTATAATACAATAGTAGCCTATTAGTGTTAGAAATTTCCAACATTCATCACCTGTTCCTTCACTGTTGTCTTCCTCCTGATGTGACTGTGTAGTAACTTTGGTTCGGTCTTGACTTTATTAGCTATATCATTTTCATACCTTTTCTCAGCTGCTCTTCTCACACTAATATGCTCGTTCCTGGTTCTCTGGTATCTCTCTCTACTTTCTGGTATTCTGTTATTACGGAAGTTCCTCCATGCCCTTTTGTTCAGCTCCTTTGCTTTCATACATTCCCTATTAAACCACGGATTCTTCTTTTGCTTCACTGTTTATTCCTGTCAGGCTTTGACAAACCTGCTTATAGCCTCCTGACACTTTTGGGTGACATAGTCCATCATGTCTTGTACGGACTTGGTTCTGAGTTCTGTGTCCCAATGAATATCCCTTAGAAATTTATTCATCTCTTCATAGTTTCCCTTTCGGTACGCCAGCCTTTTGTTTCCCAGTTCTTTTTTAGGGGTGATAATTCCTAGCTCAACCAGGTATTCAAAGCTCAATACACTATGATCACTCATTCCCAAGGGGGCTTCCAACTTAACTTCCCTTATACCCGACTCATTTAGGGTAAATATCAGATCGAGCAAGGCTGGTTCATCCCCTCCTCTCGTTCTTGTCGGTCCCTTGACGTGTTGACTTAGAAAGTTTCTTTTTGCCACATCCAGCAGCTTAGCTCTCCATGTGTCTGGTCCTCCATGTGAGTCTCTGTTCCCCCAATCTATCTTCCCATGGTTGAAGTCTCCCATGATTAGTAGTCTGGATCCGTTCCTGCTAGCCACGGAAGCTGCTCTCTCTATTATATTGATAGTGGCCAAGTTGTTTCTATCATATTCCTGTCTGGGTCTTCTGTCGTTCGGTGGGGGGTTATATATGACTACTACTATAATTTTCTGTCCTCCAGTTGCTATGGTGCCTGATATGTAGTCACAGAAACCTTCACAATTCTGAATTACCATCTTATCAAAACTCCAACCTTCTCTTATTAGCAAAGCCACACCACCTCCTCCTCTCCCTTCTCTCTCTTTCCTCACTACATAGTAGCCCTGTGGAAACACTGCATTTGTTATGGTTTTCGTTAGCTTTGTTTCTGTGAGTGCTATTATGTCTGGGTTTCCTTCTAGTGTCCATTCTCCGAGTTCACTTGCTTTATTTGTAATCCCATCTGTGTTAGTGTACATTGCCTTGAAGCTCACTTTCTTCTGGTCATTTTCTTGTTCCCTTCTTGGCGAGCATTCTGCTGGTGTGAAAAGCTCTTCCGTGGGTGAGAAGATCTGTGAGGTGGTTTGCAGGGTCTCAGAGGATTTTGGGGTGGGGGGTGGTGGTATAAGGGAAGGGGGGACAGGTAAGGTGTGGGTTAAGGAGATAGGGGGGGGACATGGAGGATGTGGGGTGAGGGGGAGGAGGGATAGGAAGGGTATGGGATGAAGGGGGAGTGGGAGACAGGGGGGGGGAAAGGTGGGAGGGGGGACATGATGGGAATGGGAGAGGGGTGACAGGGTCAGAATGGGGTTGGGGGGAGGGAGGGTTGGATGGGGGCAGGTACGGTGAGGGAAAGGGAGGGTTTCTATGCAGAGGGGGGTGGTGGTGTTGCCCTCCCCTCTGGTGTTGCTGGGATGCTGGTCTTGGGTTCCCCTCTTGTCTCTGGGACTGTTGTGTTGGGGGCTGCGATTTCCTGGTTTAATCCTCTCTCCCTGCGCTTCCTCCTTGCCTCTGCTGCCCTGGCTCTCTCCTCCTTTGTCCTGTCCCTCTGCACGAATACTTGTTTGTATCCCTCCAAACTTCTCTTCCCTTCAAACTCTCTCACTTCTCTCCCAAGTTAGAGAGAGGCCATGAGGCCAAACACATGATCTCTGGCCGTAGGCTGGTAGGGACTACCAGCTGGTCGACGTTAGCCCAATCGTCTTCTTCCTTTAACTTTCTGGGTCTGAATCTACGATAGATGATATGATTATCTAAGAAAAGCCCAGAGATAGAATCTGATTGAGTCTGGGCCTGAAAGAATACAGGTGTTAGAGATAGATCTTTTATCTGCAACTTACGGAACTCCACCAAGATGAGATTCGGTGGGAGGCCCTTAGAATCTTGAGGGAAAGCTGGAGCTTCTGGCTGCAGTCGTGTGGCTTTAGCACGAGTCGTCAACTTGACTGGCTGGGAATTGTCCTCTGAATCGTTGGTCGAATGAACCTCCTTTGCAACGTATATCATAACAGGGTTATCCATGGAAGAGTCAAATACCTGTGGGTTGACACTGATGATGAGGGTCGTGGGATGTTGATCTTCTGCCAAGTCGTTGTCCAGGAGTAGTTGAATTCCTATCCTGGGGAAAGTATTCTCCCTGATGGTGACTTGGACTTCACCACGAATGAACGAGCAATCCAGGTGGACTCTAGCGAGAGGGTATGGAATGGTTGCAGTGAGGTGAGTGATGAGGACGGTTTCTCCGGTGTAGGTGACGTTGGGTGCAGCTGTTTTGAGGAGTATCGATTGTAGAGCAGCTGTGTTCCTCAAGATGTTCACTTGTATCCTTCCCTCCGAATCTCCACCGCTGGCAGAGACAGTTCCGGGGTTAGGTGTCTGTGGAAGAGAGAAAAATCAGAAGGGGCACATGATATTCATAACTGGTTTATGAGGTTGAGGAGGAGGTGGTTGGGCTTGTGGGCCTCACTGCTGGACTTACAGTGAGGATTGGTACACATTTTTATGGAATGCCCATACACGTTGCAGTATCCGCAGTATAAGGAGTAGTCCACATCAGAAGAACTCACTATAGCAGGACTGGACCAAGATGACGTACTGGGAGATGTGTCTGATGACGATCGGTGAATTAGTCTATAGGTGTCATCCAGCTGTGCACACTTAGTAAGGTCAGTCTCTCCTTTGTCTGAAAGGTAGAGACGTATAGGAGTAGGAACACGACGAAGGAATTCTTCCATCAAGATGAGGTTAAGGAGATCTGCAAAGATGTTGATTTGGGCTGATTCCAGCCACTTCATGTGATATCTTTTTTTTATTTTAAGCGAATTCTAAATACGTAGTAGCACTAGACTTGATGTTGTTCCTAAATCTACGTATGTAACTCTCCTCTGATAGAAGGTAGGCATCAAGCACTACCTGTTTCAACACAAGAGAATCAGTCTCTGTAGCTAGAGAGCTGAGGATCAAGGTAGCTCTACCTGTCAAATGAGATTTGAGAAGTACAGACCACTGATCCTGAGGTCAGCTGAGTTGGTTAGCTAGAGCCTCAAATGAGGTAAATAATGCATCCACCTCAGTTTCTACAAAAGGCGGCATTAACTTAATGGCGTGAGAAACATTGAAATGTACCGGGAGTTTAGCTTCTGTTTCCTGGCGCTGAGTGACGTGGGAGGTTTCAAAGACAAGCTCTTGACGTCGGAGCTCTAGTCTCTCTTGGTCACGTTCACGTTCCAATGCAACTCGTTGTTCAGCGATTTGGAGTTTAAGTTCAAGTTGTTCTTTTTGGAGGGCCGCTTCTGCTTCCCGTTCTCCTACCTGAAGAGCTTCCTTCTGTCGTTCACGTTCTATGTTGGCTAACTATATCTTCAACTTTATGGCTGTCAGGGCGGCCTTATCTGCAATTAAATATTGTTCGTGCGCCGTCGATGTGAATCTGTCGTTGTCTACCAGGAAATCTAGAATCATATTATGGAGGTCAGTTTTAGTGGCTCCATGAGGAGGAAAAAGGTGTTATTCAATAGTGAGAGTCAGCAGTTCCGCCTTAGTAGCACGGATCAGGGGTTCCTACTTCATCTTCTGGGTTATGACGGAATGCTGCGAGTTTAAATTTTGTGAATGAATTAAAGACAAGCAAAATATAGAGAATCTCCTTCTGCAAGTGAACCAATGTACGAGTTGGTAGATTGACAAAATGACGTGGCAAGACTGTCAGCTTTAACTATCCCGTGTGGAATTACAATTATAATAAGGTAAGGTAAGATTATAAGAATTAAATGGAGTAATTAAATCATAAACAGTGAAACAAAATGTTTCGAGGCAGTACAAAGGTATGTAAGAATTTCTATACCCGGTACTTTACAAATGACAATGATAAGGGCAAGAGGTCTCCTATTAAGACTTGGTAATACTTAGAGTTACAATTCTTTGTTCTTTGGAAAAGAATGGTAAACTCCCTACCTGGGTAAGTATTATGATCTCTGACCTTAAGGGAGTTATGCGTAGGGGTGCAGAGTGTCAGTACTGACAAGAACTGCTGTACGGGACCCAAACGTACAGTGAAGTCCTAGATGCGAAAGGAACTAAAGTCCGGTACGTCTTCCTACATTTGGAATGTAAAGATTTGAGCGTAATAGCCCGGAGACAGACCAAATAACCAGAGTACCCGAGGGGGTGATCTGTCTGAGTGAGAAACTCTGTAGGGACGAGAATAAAGTGGAAAACACAGGATATAGCAAAGATTATTAGACAACAAACCATTACAAGTATGAATTTGCGCATAAAACACCTATGTAATCTAAAGTCAACCTAACAGTCATAAATTGCTACACCTGAAATGTATAAAGTATTAGGTACACAGATAGATATATTAGACGAGGAGGGGGAGTAGCCATATATGTTAGGGACAATTTGAAATGTAGTCTCAAAGAGGGAATCAAAACTGAGCCACACACAGAAACTATTTGGATAGAAGTATACGAAAAAGCAAATAATATTATAATAGGAGTTATATATAGGCCACCAAATTTAGACAGAATGGAAGCAAAGCATCTATGGGATGAAATATCTAGAGCATCTAGATCTAACAGTATTTATGTCATGGGTGACTTTAATTTTAGTGGAATAAACTGGGTGAACAAAACAGGGAATAGTGAAGCAGAAGATTTTCTAGAATTAATTGACGATTGCTTTCTTACGCAACACATTAAGGAACCAACGCGGGAAAATAATATTTTAGATTTAGTGTTAACTAACAGGGAAACACAATTAATGACATGGAAATAGGGAATGAGCTAGGGAACAGTGATCACAAAGAAATCAGATTTAGCATAGAATGGAATAGACCTGTACGGGAAAATTCTGTTAAAGTGCCAGATTTTCGAAAAGCTGATTTTAATAGCCTAAGAAATTTTTTGGGTCAAATAGATTGGAAAGTCTTGGGTATGGGATGTGGGCCAGTCTTGGAGCGAGACATGAACCCAGCGACAGGTGATGTAAAAGGGGATTTCGATGTGGATTTAATATATAACTTATTTAAGAATATTCTAAACAAAGCACAGGAACGTAGTATACCATACAAATTGAATAGATCGAATACTAATGACCCAAAGTGGATAACAAATAATTTAAAGAACCTTATAGGTAAAAAGAGAGCTCGGTACAAAAGGATTAAGAATGGGGAAGTCAGTTTAGAACAGGAATTCATACAACTGGTTAGAAATGTTAAAAAAGAGATTAGGAAAGCAAAAAGAAACTATGTAGTTTGCATAGCAGAGCAAGCAAAGTCAAATCCTAAAGTTTTTTTTTCAGTTAAATCGAACTAAGACTAGGAAAGGATAGTTCCATTAAAATCTGAGACTGGTCAAATAACGGATAATGACAAGGAGATGAGTAGTATTTTTAACAAATATTTTATATCTGTATTTACTAAAGAAGAACTTAACAATATGCCTTCAGCCGAACAAGTCTGAACAAGTTCGAGCTGGAATTGGTGATATTGTTGGAAACATGAATGATATTATGACGGGAAATGGGAACAAACGCATTATTTGTATTAGTGTAGGGAGTAATGATGTTGGGCGAGTTAGGAGTGAGGAACTAATACAGAGATTCAGGACAGCCATTGAATTAGTTAGGAGCAAGGGAGGAATCCCGATCATATGTGGCATTCTTCCAAGAAAGGAAGTGGGAAATGAATGGATGTCGAGGGCACTTGGTGTCAATTGCCGGCTGGAAAGATATTGCAAATCAAATGCAATATCTTTCATAGACAACTAGGAACACTTTTATGGAAGAAATGAAATGTATGCTCGTGATGGGGTGCATCTATCGAGGGCTGGGGTTGTTGCTGTTGCGAACTAGTTGGAACCAGTGGTTAGAGATGTTTGTTTGGGTTTAAACTGTTAGTAGATAGTGGTATGGGAATTGATTTGGAAGAAGGAGGTAATAAAAGTATGTGTTCCTGGGAGAAAAGAATTGGCAAAATGATCAGGGAAAGAAAGGACCTCAAAATAACAATTCACTTAGTATATATTACACTAACAGTAGAAGTCTAAGAAATAAAATTAATGAATTAAATGCTCTTGTCAGCACAGAAAAAATATATATTATTGCACTTACCGAAACGTGATGAATGTAGAAAATAGAGAACTATTAGCTGAATATCAGATAAATGGATTTAAACTATTTCACACAGATAGATATATTAGACGAGGAGGTGGAGTAGCCATATATGTTAGGGACAATTTGAAATGTAGTCTCAAAGAGGGAATCAAAACTAAGCCACACACAGAAACTATTTGGATAGAATTAAACGTAAAAGCAAATAATATTATAATAGGAGTTATATATAGGCCACCAATTTAGACAAAATGGAAGCAAAGCATCTATGGGATGAAATATCTAGAGCATCTAGATCTAACAGTATTTATGTCATGGGTGACTTTAATTTTAGTGGAATAAACTGGGTGAACAAACAGGGAATAGTGAAGCAGAAGATTGTCTAGAATTAATTGACGATTGCTTTCTTACGCAACACATTAAGGAACCAACGCGGGAAAATAATATTTAGATTTAGTGTTAACTAACAGGGAAACACAAATTAATGACATCGAAATAGGGAGTGAGCTAGGGAACAGTGATCACAAAGTAATCAGATTTAGCATGGAATGGAATAGACCTGTAGGAGAAATTCTGTTAAAGTGCCAGATTTTCGAAAAGCTGATTTTAATAGCCTAAGAAATTTTTGGGTCAAATTGATTGGAAAGTCTTGGGTATGGGGTGTGGGCCGGTCTTGGAGCGAGACATGAACCCAGCGATAGGTGACGTAAAAGGAGATTTAGATGTGGATTTAATATATAACTTATTTAGGAATATTCTAAACAAATCACAGGAACGTAGTATACCATACAAATTGAATAGATCGAATACTAATGACCCAAAGTGAATAACAAATAATTTAAAGAACCTTATAGGTAAAAAGAGAGCTTGGTACAAAGGATTAAGAATGGGGAAGTCAGTTTAGAACAGGAATTCATACAACTGGTTAGAAATGTTAAAAAAGAGATTAGTAAAGCAAAAACACACTATGAAGTTCGCATAGCAGAGCAAGCAAAGTCAAATCCTAAAGGGTTTTTTCAAGTTATATCGAACTAAGGCTAGGGAAAGGATAGGTCCATTAAAATCTGAGACAGATCAAATAACGGATAATGACAAGGAGATGAGTAGCATTTTTAACAAATATTTTGTATCTGTATTTACTAAAGAAGAACTTAACAATATGCCTTCAGCCGAACAAGTCTATGTGGGTGGGGATGAGGACAGGTTGACTAGTTTAGCAGTTACCAGGGAGGATGTAATTAAACAATTAGAAAAACTAAAACCAAACAAATCCCCAGGGCCGGATGAAGTGTTTGCCAGGGTGCTTAAAGAATACAAAGAGGAGCTTTGTGACCCAGTGTCTACCATATTTAATAAATCAATAGAGTCAGGCAGAGTGCCAGAGTCATGGAAGGTAGCTAATGTGGTACCAATTTTAAGAAAGGAGATAGATCACTTGCGTCAAACTATCGACCAATTAGCCTAACGTCTATTGTGGGAAAGTTACTTGAATCAATAATTGCAAATACAATTCGTCTCCATCTTGAAAAACATAAATTAATAAATGAGTCGCAACATGGTTTTACAATTGGCCGTTCATGTTTAACAAATTTGCTAACTTTTTATTCCAGCATAGTTGAGGCAGTTGATAGTGGTAAGGATTGTCATGTTGTGTACCTTGACTTTAGCAAAGCTTTTGATACAGTGCCACATGAAAGACTAATTAAAAAAATAGAAGTTCATGGTATTGGGGGTGCTATAATAAGTTGAATTCTATATAATATAATAAGTTGGGTTTACTCTATATAATACGGACAATACCCTTTTGCTCTACGCGAGGTTTCTGTCCACGCTGAGCTGGCCTTAGGACACCTGCGTTATCATTGACAGATGTACCGCCCCAGTCAAACTCCCCACCTGATAATGTCCTCGGAGCGGATCGCTGCAATTATAGCTCCCATTCCAAAACCTAAAGACCCAGGAAATCCAAGGACCCATCTCATTAACAAGCTGTCTGGCTAAAACTGCAGAAAAGAATGGCTCTTAATTGAATTGAATGGAAAGCAATCCACTATACCAAAATATGTTTGCTTACAGAAAAGGTGTTGGAACCACAGAATGCCTTACCTCCCTCCTGGATAAAATCAATGACAAACCTGGAATCCTTATTTTTCTAGACCTTGAAAAAGCCTTCGAGCTAGCCAATGCTCCAGCTACACTGTGCTGCCTTGTGGATAAGGAAATCAAAGGACACGCTCTTGCTTTTGCCAAAGGAAGCCTGCTTAACCGAGAAGCTAAAGTCAAATTCCAAGGAAAAACATCGACCTTAAAGAGGCTGGAAAATGGAACTCCGCAGGGAGGAATACTAAGCCCCTTCCTCTTCAACTGTCTCATGGAACAATTCATGAAGCTCAAGCTACCAAAAGCCAAACTTCTTAACTATGCAGACGACTTTGTGGTCATCATCAATGGCAAAGGGGCAAGGAAACCATGCACAAAAAATGCCTAGATATTATCAGCAAGGAAGCGGAACGCATAGCAGTGAAAATAACAGCAATAAAACAAAAGCAATGGCCGTTAAAATGAGAACTCAAGACATCAGACTGGCAATACAAGGACAAGAAATTGAGTGGGTTACCTCTTTTCAATACCTAGGAGTCATAATAGACAACCAGTTGAAATTCACTCAAGAAATTGAATATCTTCGGCAACGCTGTAAAGCCAGAAACTCAGCTTTGCGCTCTCTGACCAGTCTTAGAGAGGGTGCATCTCTACCAGTACTCAAAATGTACTACGTTCAAGCAGTTAGGTCACTCATCGACTATGCTGCTCCTGCTCTTACATCCCTCAGTGATAACCAATGGGAGAACTGGAAGTGTCTCAAAATGATGCTCTGAGAACAATGCTGGGAGCACCTATATGGACGCGTAGAGAGAACCTTAGAATGGAAACAAATTTACCAGCATTAGAAAACAGGATGAAACAAAGGATAGCCACCATAATAGGAAAACTTACTGGAACAACCGCCAGGCTGTCAATCAAAGACAGCATACAGAGATCCTTTCAGAAAAACCTACAGTATAGAACAAGCTCATGGATGGATAATGTGGTCAAGATTTTAGAGAAAATGGACATGAAATGGACCATTAAAAACAAAGGGGAAAATAGACCATATCAACACTTTCGACAGCCTCCTCCATGGGAAAGAATCGACTCTAAAGATAATCATTGAAACATTATCAGTTAAAAAATCAGCATGTGACCCGCAGAGGCTCAAGGAAGTAATAGAGCAACAAATGGAAACTATCTCTAGACCCACAACGACTCACATCTTCACAGACGGATCAGTTGATCAAGAAAAAGGTTCTGCTGGGGCAGCAGTTTACACTACCAACCATGAAGCTTACTGGAGCATGAATAGTGGCTGCTCAACATTACAGACAGAATTATATGCCCTGAAGGAGGCAATAAACTATACAATTGAGAATAATTTACATGATGTCATCATTCATACCGACTCTAAATCTTCGCTCCAGGCATTGTTATCCAGTCAGCACAGAGATAATATACAACTCCTCACAGAAATTCAACATATAGGAAAAGATGCCCATAATCGAGGGCTGTCAATCACCCTAAATTGGATACCAAGTCACATTGGCATAAAGGGTAATGAAAAGGCAGACTCACTAGCAAAAGCTGCCACTGCTCTACCTGTTGTACAGGTTCAAATCCCTCCAAGTTTCTCACAGATAAAGGAGCAAATCAAGAAGAAAATATTCTCAACTATCAAAAGTCGCCACAGAGCCAAAGTAGCGGAAGGAAGATCCACTGCGATATGGTATGAACAAGCCACTGGTTACTCCTCTTTCAAGCCTGACAAAAAGATATCCAGAGACATTGCAGTAGCCATACACAGACTCAGACTTGGTTACAAGTGCTGCTGGGAGGTAATGAACCCAATAGTTAAAGAGTGTCATATCTGTGAAACTGAGGCAGAGGCGCCACTATTGCACTACTTACTGGAATGTGAAGCTACTGAAGCCCTGCGCATCAAACTCAACATTAATCTAACGACAGCAGCTGCATTAGATGCACATTCCACCGCGACTACAATGATTAGAAAAGCTGTTGAGGAATGGGACTCATTAGTGAGCATTCTGCATCTACATCCGCCACCAAGATAATGTTAATAAAAAAGATTAAAACCAGTGCAATAAAACAGAAGCGACAAAAATAAGCAGGGAAAAAGGAGAAGTCCTCTCCTCCAGTTTAAACTTAGACCTAAATATCACAGGAAAAAGGTTATCATGTATATCACCAAACTCAATTACGGGCTCACCATAGCCCGTGCTATATGGACACTCCGTCCTGAATAGCTAAATCTTTAACAACATAACAACATCAACTTAGTGTATAAGGGTACACCTTATCTTAGTGTATAAGGGTACACCTTATCTTAGTGTATAAGGGTACACCTTACTTAGTGTATAAGGGTACACCTTACCTTAGTGTATAAGGATGCACCTTACCCTTAGTGTATAAGGGTACACCTTACCTTAGTGTATAAGGGTACACCTTACCTTAGTGTATAAGGGTACACCTTACCTTAGTGTATAAGGGTACACCTTACCTTAGTGTATAAGGGTACACCTTACCTTAGTGTATAAGGGTACACCTTATCTTAGTGTATAAGGGTACACCTTATCTTAGTGTATAAGGGTACACCTTATCTTAGTGTATAAGGGTACACCTTATCTTAGTGTATAAGGGTACACCTTATCTTAGTGTATAAGGGTACACCTTACCCTTAGTGTATACAAAATGGAGACGAACCGATAAAAGTGCGCCAAAACCCTGAAGGCGCCAGCAGGCTGGCGATTGGCGGGCTGTGGTCACGTAACGAGATTAACCAATGAGACCCCGCCCCTGGGAGACTGTCATGTCACCGGGAGGCTGGGCTGGGGGCTTGTAGACTGCTGGGCTCTCAGAGATTCTCAGACGGCACTTGGTTGAGAACGGACTTGTGCTGGTTGTGCTCTCGAGTTCTTAGGTCCAGGAGCCTCATCCAGGGACATATCCCAGCCTGACATATTGGCAGTGACTACGGAAGACTAACACACTTCAGG
>NC_091166.1:4205949-4378449 GCF_040958095.1 Procambarus clarkii
AACAGCCTCCCCCACCAGCAGAACACTCACCAAGGAGGCGATTTGAGAAGGGACAGAAGAAAGTGAGCCTCAAAGCGATGTACACTAACATAGATGGAATTACAAATAAAGCAAATGAGCTTGGAGAACTGGTACTAGAGGAAAACCCAGACATAATAGCCCTCACAGAAACAAAGATCACGAAAACAATAACAAATGCAGTGTTTCCACAGGACTATTATGTTATGCGGAAAGAGAGGGAAGGAAGAGGTGGGGGTGGTGTAGCTCTGCTGGTAAGAAAAGGCTGGGATTTTGAGGAGATGGATATTCAGGGCTGTGAAGGTTTCAGTGACTACATAGCAGGTACTGTAACAAATGGAGGGAAAAAAATTATAGTCGCAGTCATATATAATCCACCAACAAATGACAGAAGACCTAGACAGGAATATGATAGAAACAACATGGGCACCATTAACATAATAGAAAGAGCAGCTTCTGTTGCTAGCAGGAATGGATCTGGACTACTAATTATGGGAGACTTCAACCATGGGAAGATAGATTGGAAGAACAGAGACCCGCATGGAGGACCAGAAACATGGAGAGCTAAGCTGCTGGACGTGGCAACAAGAAACTTTCTAAGCCAGCATACCAAAGAGCCAACAAGAATGAGAGGAGAAGATGAACCAGCAATGCTTGATTTGATATTTACCCTAAATGAATGGGATATAAGGGAAGTTAAGATGGAAGCGCCCTTGGGAATGAGTGACCACAGTGTATTGAACTTTGAGTACCTGGTAGAGCTAGGACTTATCTCCCCCCAAAAAGAACTAGGAATCAAAAGGCTGGCATACCGAAAGGGGAATTATGAACAGATGAGAAGTTTCCTAAGTGAAATACCTTGGGACACAGACCTCAGAGACAAGTCTGTACAGGGTATGATGGACTATGTTACCCAAAAGTGTCAGGAGGCAGTAAACAGGTTCATCCCGGCCCAAAGGGAAAAATCCGAGAAGCAACAGAAGAATCCATGGTATAATAGGGCATGTATGGAAGCGAAGAAACTGAACAAAAAGGCGTGGAGGAACTTCCGGAATAACAGAACACCAGAAAGCAGGGAGAGATACCAGAGAACCAGGAATGAGTACGTCAGGGTGAGAAGAGAAGCAGAGAAAAATTTTGAAAATGATATAGCAAACAAAGCCAAGACCGAACCAAAGCTACTCCACAGTCACATCAGAAGGAAAACAACAGTGAAAGAACAGGTATTGAAACTTAGAACCGGCGAGGACAGGTATACAGAGAATGACAGAGAGGTGTGTGAGGAACTCAACAAGAGGTTCCAGGAGGTCTTCACAATAGAACAGGGTGAGGTCACTGTGCTAGGAGAAAGGGAGGTAAACCAGGCGGCCTTGGAGGAGTTCGAAATTACGAGAGAGGAGGTCAAGAGACACCTGCTGGATCTGGATGTTAGAAAGGCGGTTGGTCCAGATGGGATCTCACCATGGGTACTGAAAGAGTGTGCAGAGGCACTTTGCTTGCCACTCTCCATAGTGTATAGTAAATCACTAGAGACGGGAGACCTACCAGAAATATGGAAGACGGCGAATGTGGTCCCAATATACAAAAAGGGCGACAGACAAGAGGCACTGAACTACAGGCCAGTGTCCTTGACTTGTATACCATGCAAGGTGATGGAGAAGATCGTGAGAAAAAACCTGGTAACACATCTGGAGAGAAGGGACTTCGTGACAAATCGCCAACATGGATTCAGGGAGGGTAAATCTTGCCTTACAGGCTTGATAGAATTCTACGATCAGGTGACACAGATTAAGCAAGAAAGAGAGGGCTGGGCGGACTGCATTTTCTTGGATTGTCGGAAAGCCTTTGACACAGTACCGCATAAGAGGCTGGTACATAAGCTGGAGAGACAGGCAGGTGTAGCTGGTAAGGTGCTCCAGTGGATAAGGGAGTATCTAAGCAATAGGAAGCAGAGAGTTACGGTGAGGGGTGAGACCTCCGATTGGCGTGAAGTCACCAGTGGAGTCCCACAGGGCTCTGTACTCGGTCCTATCTTGTTTCTGATATATGTAAATGATCTCCCGGAGGGTATCGATTCATTTCTCTCAATGTTTGCGGACGATGCTAAAATTATGAGAAGGATTAAAACAGAAGAGGACTGTTTGAGGCTTCAAGAAGACCTAGACAAGCTGAAGGAATGGTCGAACAAATGGTTGTTAGAGTTTAACCCAACCAAATGTAATGTAATGAAGATAGGTGTAGGGAGCAGGAGGCCAGATACAAGGTATCATCTGGGAGAGGAAATTCTTCAGGAGTCAGAGAAGGAAAAAGACTTGGGGGTTGATATCACGCCAGACCTGTCTCCTGCAGCACATATCAAGCGGATAACATCAGCGGCATATGCCAGGCTGGCCAACATACGAACGGCATTCAGAAACTTGTGTAAAGAATCATTCAGAACTTTGTATACCACATATGTCAGGCCAATCCTGGAGTATGCAGCCCCAGCATGGAGTCCATATCTAGTCAAGGATAAGACTAAACTGGAAAAGGTTCAAAGGTTTGCCACCAGACTAGTACCCGAGCTGAGAGGTATGAGCTACGAGGAGAGACTACGGGAATTAAACCTCACTTCGCTGGAAGACAGAAGAGTTAGGGGGGACATGATCACCACATTCAAGATTCTGAAGGGGATTGATAGGGTAGATAAAGACAGTCTATTTAACACAAGGGGAACACGCACAAGGGGACACAGGTGGAAACTGAGTGCCCAAATGAGCCACAGAGATATTAGAAAGAACTTTTTTAGTGTCAGATGGTTGACAAATGGAATGCATTAGGGGGTGATGTGGTGGAGGCTCACTCCATACACAGTTTCAAGTGTAGATATGACAGAGCCCAATAGGCTCAGGAATCTGTACACCTGTTGATTGACGGTTGAGAGGCGGGACCAAAGAGCCAGAGCTCAACCCCCGCAAACACAACTAGGTGAGTACAACTAGGTGAGTACACACCACACACACACACCACACACACACACACACACCACACACACACACCACAAACACACCCACACCACACACACACACCACACACACACACACACCACACACACACACACCACACACACACACACACACCACACACACACACACACACCACACACACACACCACAAACACACCCACACCACACACACACACCACACACACACACACACCACACACACACACACCACACACACACACACACACCACACACACACACACCACACACACACACACACACCACACACACACACACACACACACACCACACACCACACACACACCTCACACCACACACACACACACCACACACACACACACCACACACACACACACACACACCACACACACACACACACACACACACACACCACACACACACACACACACACACACCACACACACACACACACACACACACACACACACCACACACACACACACACACACACACACCACACACACACACACACACACCACACACCACACACCCACACACACACACACACCACACACCACACACACACACACACCACACACCACACACCCACACACACACACACACACACACACACCACACACCACACACCCACACACACACACCACACACACACACACCACACACACACATCACACATTGAGAGTCGCGCGCAGAGAAGGTAGGGGACACACGCGATTAGTGAGGTCCGCGGAAATTCGTCAATTTCTCGGGACATTGAAGGAGTATAGAGGCTAGATCATAGTATTTGGCCTCTCGCAGTGTGTAGCTTGCAGGGTGCAACATAGCATAGTCATATCGCTAGCGATAGTGCGAAGATTTGGCGAAGAAACCATAAGTGGAGCTAGGGCATCACCGGTGCATGTAAGTGTGTGACCTGACCGGGTGGGACGACCCGCCGTGGAACTACCTGATTGAGCTGTTGAGTGGTGACTGATCAGTGGTACAGTGAATTAGTAAACTGTCACATAACGATAAAGTGACTGACTCCAGAGCTTTGTGTAGACAGAGAAGAACCGACCTCATCAATCTACTAGCACTTAGTGAATCACCTAGTGGGAGACAACGACGGATAACCATCGTCATCATACATCGCTTACTCATCTGGTTGTGTGAGCGGGAGGCAGACTGGTATGTACCCCCTCTCTGGTCAATTAATCAGGTGTACAGATTGAGGTAAAAGATTATCAAATTCTCATTCAGGATATCATATATATTTAAAAATCTCAGAGTGGCTCATTTAGGCAGAGGTAACGCATAAGGGATATCTTGACACATACAAGCACGCCCGCCCACGTACGTATACACGCACACAAGTGTGCACACGCTAAAACAGCCACACACACACATGCACACACTCACACACACACACAATTGTCCAGTCAGGGGAAAAGGCATTAACACCTGGGATAGGACCTTACTATCCCCCCCCCCTCTTGACCCCACCATCGGACCTGACCTGACTTAGTCTCCATCTCCGCTCCCCCCCACCCCCAGTCCCCCGCATCGCCCATACACACACTCTTCCCCTCCCCACTCTCCCTCTCTCCCACTCCCTCTCTCCCACTCCCTCTCTCCCCCTCCCACTATCTCTCTCCTGCTCTCTCTCTCCTGCTCTCTCTCTCCTGTTCTCTCTCTCTCTCTCTCTCTCTCTCCCTCCCTCCCTCCCCCTCTCCCTCCCTCTCTTTCCTTCCCCCTCCCTCCCCTTCTCCCTCCCTCTCTTTCCATCCCCCTCCCTCTCTGCCCACACACACACACACACACACCCCCCTCTCTCCCTCACCCGCTCTCTCCCTCACCCGCTCTCTCCCTCACCCGCTCTCTCCCTCACCCACTCTCTCCCTCTCCTCTCTCTCCCTCCCGCCTCTCTCTCCATCTCCTCCCCCCCTCCCCTTCTACTTTCTTCTCACTTCAGTGGAAGGGTCGGATCCCCCCCCACCCACCCATTTATCTCTCCCTTTATCACTCCCTTTCTCTCTCTCCCTTTTTCTCTTCCTCCCTCTCTCTCCCTCCCCCATCCCAACAAGGTCAAGCATGGCAGCCAGAGGTCCCAGGGAAACAGGAAAGAGCCAAGGTGACGAGATGAAGGAAATGTTCGCCCAGTTTCTGGAGGACATCAAGAGTGAGATGCAAGAAATGATGCAGGAAATGAAGATGAAATAAGCAACCTGAAAAGAGAGCTGACAGCAGCAAAGGAGGAGATTAGAGCCCTCAAAGAGAATGGTATCGAGGCTGAGAATCAGAAAACCACCCAGGGAGAAGGTGGTAATAGTTTTCTGGATGAGAATGCCACAATAAAAGCAACATTTGCGGAAATACTAAAAAAAATAACTCTGAAGTAATGACTGCAGTGATGGAGGTGGCCATGAAAGCAGCCACCTCGCAGGAGGCAGCACGCTCCACTAGCCAACTGCTGGAAAGGAGCAGATCAGTGGTTGCTGTGGGTATTAAGAAGCAGGAAGGATCTAATAGGACAGAGTGGAATGACAAGGACAAAGCAGCAGTGAATGAAGTACTAAAGGCACTAGACATGGATGGGGCTGAGCATAGCATTGAGAAGGTTTTCAGGCTAGGCCGGTACAACAAAGACCGAGACCGAATGATAAAGATAGTGTTTGCAAACGAGAACACAAAGGAGAAGATCCTATCAAGGAAGAGCTCCCTGAAAAACGTGGGAAAATTCAAAAATGTATTCCTCCAGAGAGACATGACAAGGGAGGAGAGAGCCGTGGCGGCAGAAGCAAGGAAGAGGCGCAGGGCGAGAGGGGAAAACCAGGAAGTCACAGCTCCCAACACAACACCCCCAGAGGCGAGGGGGGAACCCACAACCAGCTACCCAGTAACACCAGAAGGGAGGACAACCCTGCCTCCCTCCTCTGCATAGAAAACCCCCCTATCCCAAACCCTCCCTGCCCCCACTCAAATGTTCAGCCAAATCTCCCTCCCCCCACACCCAATCCCCACCCTTCTACCCCTCCCCTCCTCCCGAGTCCTCCCTCCCCCCCCTTTCCTTCCCGTCCTCCCTCCCCTTTCACCCCATACCCTCCCTGTCCCTCCCCCTTCACTGGATCCCCCGCCCCTCATCCCAGTATCCTCTGAGACCCTGTTATCCACCTCACAGGTCCTCACACCCATGGAACAGCCTCCCCCACCAGCAGAACACTCACCAAGGAGGCGATTTGAGAAGGGACAGAAGAAAGTGAGCCTCAAAGCGATGTACACTAACATAGATGGAATTACAAATAAAGCAAATGAGCTTGGAGAACTGGTACTAGAGGAAAACCCAGACATAATAGCCCTCACAGAAAGAAAGATCACGAAAACGATAACAAATGCAGTGTTCCCACAGGACTATTATGTTATGAGGAAAGAGAGGGACGGAAGAGGTGGGGGTGGTGTAGCTCTGCTGGTAAGAAAAGGCTGGGATTTTGAGGAGATGGATATTCAGGGCTGTGAAGGTTTCAGTGACTACATAGCAGGTACTGTAACAAATGGAGGGAAAAAAATTATAGTCGCAGTCATATATAATCCACCACCAAATGACAGAAGAAGAAGACAGGAATATGATAGAAACAACATGGCCACCATTAACATAATAGAAAGAGCAGCTTCTGTTGCTAGCAGGAATGGATCTGGACTATTAATTATGGGAGACTTCAACCATGGGAAGATAGATTGGAAGAACAGAGACCCGCATGGAGGACCAGAAACATGGAGAGCTAAGCTGCTGGACGTGGCAACAAGAAACTTTCTAAGCCAGCACACCAAAGAACCAACAAGAATGAGAGGAGAAGATGAACCAGCAATGCTTGATTTGATATTTACCCTAAATGAATGGGATATAAGGGAAGTTAAGATGAAAGCGCTCTTGGGAATGAGTGACCACAGTGTATTGAACTTTGAGTACCTGGTAGAGCTAGGACTTATCTCCCCCCAAAAAGAACTAGGAATCAAAAGGCTGGCATACCGAAAGGGGAATTATGAACAGATGAGAAGTTTCCTAAGTGAAATACCTTGGGACACAGACCTCAGAGACAAGTCTGTACAGGGTATGATGGACTATGTTACCCAAAAGTGTCAGGAGGCAGTAAACAGGTTCATCCCGGCCCAAAGGGAAAAATCCGAGAAGCAACAGAAGAATCCATGGTATAATAGGGCATGTATGGAAGCGAAGAAACTGAACAAAAAGGCGTGGAGGAACTTCCGGAATAACAGAACACCAGAAAGCAGGGAGAGATACCAGAGAACCAGGAATGAGTACGTCAGGGTGAGAAGAGAAGCAGAGAAAAATTTTGAAAATGATATAGCAAACAAAGCCAAGACCGAACCAAAGCTACTCCACAGTCACATCAGAAGGAAAACAACAGTGAAAGAACAGGTATTGAAACTTAGAACCGGCGAGGACAGGTATACAGAGAATGACAGAGAGGTGTGTGAGGAACTCAACAAGAGGTTCCAGGAGGTCTTCACAATAGAACAGGGTGAGGTCACTGTGCTAGGAGAAAGGGAGGTAAACCAGGCGGCCTTGGAGGAGTTCGAAATTACGAGAGAGGAGGTCAAGAGACACCTGCTGGATCTGGATGTTAGAAAGGCGGTTGGTCCAGATGGGATCTCACCATGGGTACTGAAAGAGTGTGCAGAGGCACTTTGCTTGCCACTCTCCATAGTGTATAGTAAATCACTAGAGACGGGAGACCTACCAGAAATATGGAAGACGGCGAATGTGGTCCCAATATACAAAAAGGGCGACAGACAAGAGGCACTGAACTACAGGCCAGTGTCCTTGACTTGTATACCATGCAAGATGATGGAGAAGATCGTGAGAAAAAACCTGGTAACACATCTGGAGAGAAGGGATTTCGTGACAAATCGCCAACATGGATTCAGGGAGGGTAAATCTTGCCTTACAGGCTTGATAGAATTCTACGATCAGGTGACACAGATTAAGCAAGAAAGAGAGGGCTGGGCGGACTGCATTTTCTTGGATTGTCGGAAAGCCTTTGACACAGTACCGCATAAGAGGCTGGTACATAAGCTGGAGAGACAGGCAGGTGTAGCTGGTAAGGTGCTCCAGTGGATAAGGGAGTATCTAAGCAATAGGAAGCAGAGAGTTACGGTGAGGGGTGAGACCTCCGATTGGCGTGAAGTCACCAGTGGAGTACCACAGGGCTCAGTACTCGGTCCTATCTTGTTTCTGATATATGTAAATGATCTCCCAGAGGGTATCGATTCATTTCTCTCAATGTTTGCGGACGATGCTAAAATTATGAGAAGGATTAAAACAGAAGAGGACTGTTTGAGGCTTCAAGAAGACCTAGACAAGCTGAAGGAATGGTCGAACAAATGGTTGTTAGAGTTTAACCCAACCAAATGTAATGTAATGAAGATAGGTGTAGGGAGCAGGAGGCCAGATACAAGGTATCATCTGGGAGAGGAAATTCTTCAGGAGTCAGAGAAGGAAAAAGACTTGGGGGTTGATATCACGCCAGACCTGTCTCCTGCAGCACATATCAAGCGGATAACATCAGCGGCATATGTCAGGCTGGCCAACATACGAACGGCATTCAGAAACTTGTGTAAAGAATCATTCAGAACTTTGTATACCACATATGTCAGGCCAATCCTGGAGTATGCAGCCCCAGCATGGAGTCCATATCTAGTCAAGGATAAGACTAAACTGGAAAAGGTTCAAAGGTTTTCCACCAGACTAATACCCGAGCTGAGAGGTATGAGCTACGAGGAGAGACTACGGGAATTAAACCTCACATCGCTGGAAGACAGAAGAGTTAGGGGGGACATGATCACCACATTCAAGATTCTGAAGGGGATTGATAGGGTAGATAAAGACAGTCTATTTAACACAAGGGGAACACGCACAAGGGGACACAGGTGGAAACTGAGTGCCCAAATGAGCCACAGAGATATTAGAAAGAACTTTTTTAGTGTCAGAGTGGTTGACAAATGGAATGCATTAGGAAGTGATGTGGTGGAGGCTGACTCCATACACAGTTTCAAGTGTAGATATGACAGAGCCCGATAGGCTCAGGAATCTGTACACCTGTTGATTGACGGTTGAGAGGCGGGACCAAAGAGCCAGAGCTCAACCCCCGCAAACACAACTAGGTGAGTACAACTAGGTGAGTACACACACACACACACCACACACACACACACACACCACACACACACACACCACACACACACCACACACACACACACACACACACACACACACACACACACACACACACACACACACACACACACACACACACACAGGGCCTCGTAGCCTGGTGGATAGCGCGCAGGATTCGTAATTCTGTGGCGCGGGTTCGATTCCCGCACGAGGCAGAAACAAATGGGCAAAGTTTCTTTCACCCTGAATGCCCCTGTTACCTAGCAGTAAATAGGTACCTGGGAGTTAGTCAGCTGTCACGGGCTGCTTCCTGGGGTGTGTGTGTGTGTGCTGTGGGGAAAAAAAAAAAAAAAAAAAGTAGTTAGTAAACAGTTGATTGACAGTTGAGAGGCGGGCAGAAAGAGCAAAGCTCAACCCCCGTAAAAACACAACTAGTAAACACACACCACACACACACACCACCTTGGACCTCCGCCTTGCTGCCCCAATCCACACCAGATATAGGTGTATTTGCGGCGAGGTGGTGGCTGACAGGTACGGCCACCATGGCCTACTCTGCCAAAGCACAGGGGGATGGCACTCGAGGCACAGTGAAGTTAACGACATCATCAAGAGGAGCCTCACCACAGCTGGATGCCCAGCTGAAAAAGAGCCCCGTTACCTAACGCCCCGTAACTCTGATGCTCTTATTGGTCGCCTGGATGGTATCACAGTGAACCCCTGGAAGAATGGCAAGCAGTTGGTATGGGACTACACGTGCGTATCAACCCTGGCTAACACCTACATTAACCTCAGTGTTGCACAACCAGGTGGCGCTGCCACCCACAGGGAAGCAGCCAAATCCCGTAAGTATAGAGAACTGGATCACCACTACAATTTTGTCCCCATTGCTTCTGAGACACTCGGCGCCTGGGGTAAAAGTACTACCAGTTTTTTGAAGGAACTGGGTTCTAGGCTCATTGAAACAACAAGGGACCCGAGAGCTGCAATCTTTCTTTTCCAGCACCTCAGTGTGGCGATAGAGAGGGGAAATGCGCACTGCATCCAGGGTTCCTGCCCGCCATCTGAGGAGCTGGAGGAACTCGACAACCTATGATAACCATCTTTGTAACCCATGTGTAACTCCTTTTTTGTAACAAAGTTCAAATAAAGTAAATATATATGTGTGTGTATATATATATATATATATATATATATATATATATATATATATATATATATATATATATATATATATATGTATATGTATGTATGTATGTATGTCGTACCTAGTAGCCAGAACGCACTTCTCAGCCTACTATGCAAGACCCGGTTTTGCCTAATTAGCCAATTTTTCATGAATTAATGTTTTTTCGACTACCTAACCTAACCTAATCTAACTTTTTCGGCTACCTAACCAATAAAGATAGGTTAGGTTAAGTTAGGTAGGGTTGGTTAGGTTCCGTCATATATCTACGTTAATTTTAACTCCAATAAAAAAAAATTGACCTCATACATAATGAAATGGGTAGCTTTATCATTTCATAAGAAAAAAATGAGAAAATATATTAATTCAGGAAAACTTGGCTTATTAGGCAAATCGGGCCTTGCATAGTAGGCTGAGAAGTGCGTTCTGGCTACTAGGTACGACATATATATATATATATATATATATATATATATATATATATATATATATATATATATATATATATATATATATATATATATATATATATATATATTTGCTTATTAGGCAAATCGGGCCTTGCATAGTAGGCTGAGAAGTGCGTTCTGGCTACTAGGTACGACATATATATATATATATATATATATATATATATATATATATATATATATATATATATATATATATATATATATATATATATATATATATATATGTCGTACCTAGTAGCCAGAACTCACTTCTCAGCCTACTATGCGAGGCCCGATTTGCCTAATAAGCCAAGTTTTACTGAATTAATATATTTTCTCTAATTTTTTTCTTATGAAATGATAAAGCTACCCATTTCATTATGTATGAGGTCAATTTTTTTTTATTGGAGTTAAAATTAACGTAGATATATGACCGAACCTAACCAACCCTACCTAACCTAACCTAACCTATCTTTATAGGTTAGGTTAGGTTAGGTAGCCGAAAACGTTAGGTTAGGTTAGGTTAGGTAGGTTAGGTTGTCGAAAAAACATTAATTCATGAAAACTAGGCTTATTAGGCAAATCGGGCCATGCATAGTAGGCTGAGAAGTGAGTTCTGGCTACTAGGTACGACATATATATATATATATATATATATATATATATATATATATATATATATATATATATATATATATATATATATATATATATATATATTTTGTATCAATATATATTATTTTTGTATCAACCCATGTATATCTTGTAACCATCAAATGCATAATAAAGCACAAAAAATATTCAAGGAAGGGGGTGGTAGGAGAAAAGCACACAGAAACTGTATTGGAGGGGATCTAAACATTCCCTCTAATGCGTTATGCGTGGTTTCCTCCGAGGCTATGGGTCCCCCTTCTTCCAGCTAGAGGTGGTACTCTTTATTATATATATATATATATATATATATATATATATATATATATATATATATATATATATGTGTGTATATATATATATATATATATATATATATATATATATATGTATATATATATATATATATATATATATATATATATATATATATATATATATATATATATAATATGTATTATAAAAGGTTGTGGGGTACCACCTCTGATGCAAATGTGGGGGACCCATAGCCTCGGAGAAGAAAATAAGGAGAATTCAGAGAAGACCTTGTGGATTCTCATTGAACACTTTAATATTTTCTTCTCCTACCACCCACATTCTTTTATATATATATATATATATAACTGAAAACTCACACCCCAGAAGTGACTCGAACCCATACTCCCAGAAACAACGCAACTGGTATGTACAAGACGCCTTAATCCACTTGACCATCACGACCGGACATAATGAGGTGATAGCCGAGGCTATTTGAACCACCCCACCGCCGGCACTCGGATAGTAATCTTGGGCATAGCATTTTACCAAATCACCTCATTCTTTGGGGCACACGTGAGGAACACAAATGCGAACAAGCCTGAATGGTCCCCAGGACAATATGCAACTGAAAACTCACACCCCAGAAGTGACTCGAACCCATACTCCCAGAAGCAACGCAACTGGTATGTACAAGACGCCTTAATCCACTTGACCATCACGACCGGACATAATGAGGTGATAGCCGAGGCTATTTGAACCACCCCACCGCCGGCACTCGGATAGTAATCTTGGGCATAGCATTTTACCAAATCACCTCATTCTTTGGGGCACACGTGAGGAACACAAATGCGAACAAGCCTGAATGGTCCCCAGGACCTCATTATGTCCGGTCGTGATGGTCAAGTGGATTAAGGCGTCTTGTACATACCAGTTGCGTTGCTTCTGGGAGTATGGGTTCGAGTCACTTCTGGGGTGTGAATTTTCAGTTGCATATTGCCCTGGGGACCATTCAGGCTTGTTCGCATATATATATATATATATATATATATATATATATATATATATATATATATATATATATATAATTATATATATATATATATATAAATAACTCTTTAAACTCGTCTTTCATTCCTTCAATATCCTTAATTTCTTACTGTTTTAAATTTTATCAACTTTTAGATAATTTATTTTCTTCCTATCTCCTTTTATTAAATTTTTTCCCTCCACATCTATTTATTTTCTTGCTCTGCTTTCTCGCATTCCCAACCATTATATTCTACTCCACTAATTCTTTCATTTGCTTCTCCTCTCCACCTTTCGTATTATCTGCGAGTTGTGTCCTTGCTAAGATATTCTCCGTTCCTCTGGCTCCTCACAGCTTTAGTGACCTGCCTCACACCTCAGCTACTGGCCCACCACCTGCCCCCCTCTCATGCACCACCTGCAGCAGCCCTCACCCCACCTGGCCCACCACCTGCAGCAACCCTCACCACCCCACCTGGGCTACCACCTTCCCCACGGCACCCACCACTAGTGCTCCAAAACCTTTGATCCAGGATACAGACCGTCTGGGATCCGTATCCATCAAAGTGAATGTACAGGCAAGTGTACCCATATTGCTGTCTACGCTGACCAATCACCACATTGGAAAATGGAGGGACGACGATCGGTCCGTCCTGGACCATTCTCAAGTCGATTGTGTGACACAATCGACTTGAGAATGGTCCAGGACGGACCGAAACGTCGTCGTCCCTTCATTTTCTAGTGTGTGGATTGGTCACCATACTTCAGCCACGTTATTGTGACTCATCGTCTGCATATTGCTGACAAGTGCATATACACTCCAAGGTCCAAGGTTGCTCTATTGTGTGTGTATATGCTCCGCACCTGCTCTAGTGTAAGTGTATTTTTTATTATTATTATTAATATATATATATATATATATATATATATATATATATATATATATATATATATATATATATATATATACATATATATATATATATATATATATATATATATATGTATATATATATATATATATATATATATATATATATATATATATATATATATATATATATATATATATATATATATATATATATATACACACACACACACTCCAAGGTTGGAGTATATATATAGCCGCCAAAGAATGTGAAAATATGTACAGGTTCGTAAGTGCTCTCGTAACTGCTTCGTGAATCTGGCCTCTGGACCCGAGGCACTGAGTAACTCGTAGTCTATATTTCAATTCCTCTTATGAGTAAATTGAAATAAAACAAAAAAAATAACGTTAAAAATTACTCCATCTCAATGAATGAGCAGAAGCTCATCAGTCACCCTGTGTTTCGAGAAGGTAAAATTCTGAAGGTCTTTTTGGGCTTGGGATATTTAGGTTAGGCAATTCGGTTAGCCTGAATTAGACGGGTGCTAGTGAATGATATCACTAGGTTTTAAAAGGCTTTTTGTTACCTTATGATTCATTTGGTTTTTGAACAAATTATAATTAGATCGAAATTAATTACGAGGTCATTCTTAAATTCGTTTTAGATGGAATTTTGTTAAATTTTGATTGTTTAATTAAATGCGCACTCAGGCTAAAAAAAGGACGTAACTGAAAATGGAATCGACTCGCAAAAGTGACGTACTGTTCCGTTTTCTGTTTTAGGTCCTCTGGCTTTAGCTGTTAGGTAAGAAGAGGAAACTTTCAATTAACGGTTTTCATGACTTTTTGAAACCTTAGGAGTAACTTCCTGCCCTCCTAACCTACCACAGGACCCTTAAAAAATCAAAAATGTATTTTCAACTATTTTTCATTTTCAAATTACAACCTTTGTTTGGCCGTAGCACACAAAAATTACGTTGCTTTTCGCTCGTAAGAGGACGTTTTTTTTCAGCTAACGACAATACAAATTTGTAATACTTTTTCATGAAGGTAGATGCAGAATTGGAAAAAATTACCCACTATTATTTATTCGTTTGCGTTATCGTGGTAAGGTAGAACTGCCATCACTAACGTAGAGATTTAATGAAAATATGGATAATAATTCATGTTGCCGGGGATGGAGATAATAATTAGTGTTGCCTGTACCCAGGTTGGTATGGAGGTCCCTCCTAGATCAAACTGCTGACCTTCCTCAGGATGCAACCCACAACAGCTGCCTAGCTCCAAGGTAATTAGAATAGTAATAGGAAAATAAGCGATCACCATCATCATCACTACCACACTACTCGCCATCATCATCACTACCACACTATTCACTATCATCATCACTACCACACTACTCACCATCATCATCACTACCTCACTACTCACCATCATCATCACTACTTCTCTACTCACCACCATCATCATTTCCTCACTACTCACCATCATCATCACTACCACACTACTCACCATCATCATCACTACCACACTACTCACCATCATCATCACTACCTCACTACTCACCATCATCATCACTACTTCTCTACTCATCACCATCATCATTTCCTCACTACTCACCATCATCATCATCATCACTACTCACCATCATCACTACTCACCATCATCACTACCACACTACTCATAAACATCATCACTACCACACTATTCACTATCATCATCACTACCACACTACTCACCATCATCATCATTACCTCACTACTCACCATCACTACCACACTACTAACCATCATCACTACCTCACTACTCACCATCATCATCACTACTTCTCTACTCACCACCATCATCATTTCCTCACTACTCACCATCATCATCATCACTACTCACCATCATCACTACTCACCACCATCACTACCACACTACTCATAAACATCATCACTACTCACTATCACTACGACACTACTCACCGAGTAGTGTGGTAGTGATGATGATAGTGAGTAGTGTGGTAGTGATGATAGTGAGTAGTGTGGTTGTGATGATGTTTATGAGTAGTGGTAGTGATGATGGTGAGTAGTGATGATGGTGAGTAGTGATGATGATGATGGTGAGTAGTGAGGAAGTGATGATGTTTATGAGTAGTGTGGTAGTGATGATGGTGGGTAGTGATGATGGTGAGTAGTGATGATGATGATGATGGTGAGTAGTGAGGAAATGATGATGGTGGTGAGTAGAGAAGTAGTGATGATGATGGTGAGTAGTGAGGTAGTGATGATGGTTAGTAGTGTGGTAGTGATAGTGAGTAGTGAGGTAATGATGATGGTGAGTAGAGAGGTAGTGATGATGATGGTGAGGTAGTGATGATGGTGAGTAGTGTGGTAGTGATGGTGAGTAGTGAGGTAATGATGATGATGGTGATTAGAGAGGTAGTGATGATGGTGGTGAGTAGAGAGGTAGTGATGATGATGGTGAGGTAGTGACGATGATGGTGGGTAGTGAGGTAATGATGATGATGGTGAGTAGAAAGGTAGTGATGATGATGGTGAGGTAGTGATGATGATGGTGAGTAGTGAGGTAATGATGATGATGGTGATTAGAGAGGTAGTGATGATGGTGATTAGAGAGGTAGTGATGATGATGGTGAGGTAGTGACGATGATGGTGAGTAGTGAGGTAATGATGATGATGGTGAGTAGAAAGGTAGTGATGATGATGGTGAGGTAGTGATGATGATGGTGAGTAGTGTGGTAATGATGATGATGGTGAGTAGTGTGGTAGTGATGATGTTAGTGAGTAGTGAAGTATATATATAGGTAAGGTTACATTAGGTTAGGTTAGGTTTAATTAGGTTAGATTAGTTTAGGCTAAGAAATAGGTTATTTTTGTTGAAATAGAAATAGGGCAGTAATTGTTGGTAGCGTGTCTTCTCTGTTCACGTAGCAGTAAAAAGGTATCCAGGAGTTAGTTAGATAAGGTTAGGTTAGGTTAGTTTAGGCTAGAGAATAGGCTAGGTTTGTAGAAATAGAAATAGAAGAAGGGCTGTAATTGTAGGTAGCGTTTTCTATCACCGAATACATCTATTCACCTAACAGTAAATAGGTATCCAGGAGTTAGTTACGTTAGGTTAGGTTAGCTTAGCTTAGATTAGGTTATGTTTGTTTTGACTAGGAAATAGGCTAGGTTTGTAGGTTAAGTTAGGTTAGTTTAGGCTAGGTTTGTAGAAATAGAAAAAGGGCTGTAATTGTTGGTAGCCTATCTAACCTAACCAAGGAACCTAACCAACCAACCTAACCAAGCAACCTAACCAAGCAACCTAACCAACCAACCTAACCAAGGAACCTAATCAACCAACCTAACCAAGCAACCTAACCAACCAACCTAACCTAACCAACCAGCCCAACCAACCTAACCTAACCTAACCAACCAACCAACCAACCAACAAACGTAACCAACGTAACCAACCATCCTAACCAACGTAACCAACCAGCGTAATAACGTAACCAACTTAACCTAACCAACCAACCTAACCAACCAACCAACCAACCAACCAACCAACCAACCTAACTAACCAACCAACCTAATCAACCAACCTAAGCTATCTAACCAACCAACCTAACTAACCAACCAACCTAACCAACGTAAACGATCTAACCTAACCAACCAACCTAACTAACCTAACCAACCAACCTAAGCTATCTAACCTAACCAAGCAACCTAACGAACCAACCTAACCAACCAACCTAACCAAGGAACCTAACCAACCAACCAACCTAACCAACCTAAGCTATCTAACTAACCAACCTAACTAACCAACCTAACTAACCAACCAACCTAACCAACCAACCTAACTAACCTAACCAACCAACCTCACCAACCAACCTAAGCAACCACCTAAGCAACCTAACCTAACCAACCTAACCTAACCAACCAACCAAACCAACGTAATCAACCAACCTAAGCAACCTAAGCAACCAACCTAACCAACCAACGTAACCAACCTAACCAACATAACCAACCTAACCAACCAACCTAATGAACCTAACCAACCTAACCTAACCAACCTAACCTAACCAACCTAACCTAACAAACCAACCTAACCAACCAACCTAACAAACCAACCTAACTAACCAACCAACCTAACCAACCAACCTAACCAACCAACCTATCCAACCAACCTTAGCTATCTAACCTAAGCTATCTAACCTAACCAACCAACCTAAGCTATCTAACCTAACCAACCAACCTAAGCTATCTAACCTAACCAACCAACCTAAGATATCTAACCTAACCAAGCAACCTAACCAACCAACAAAACCAAGCAACCTAACCAACCAACCTAACCAAAGAACCTAATCAACCAACCTAACCAAGCAACCTAACCAACCAACCTAACCAACCAACCTAACCTAACCAAAGAACCTAATCAACCAACCTAACCTAACCCAACCAACCTAACCAACCAACCTAACCAACCATCCTAACCAACCAACCTAAGCTATCCAACCAACCAACCTAACTAACCAACCTAACTAACCAACCAACCTAACCAACCTAAGCTATCTAACCTAACCAACCAACCTAACCAACCAACCTAAGCAACCTAAGCAACCAACCTAAGCAACCTAACCTAACCAACCTAACCTAACCAACCAACCTAACCAACCAACCAACCTAACCAACCTAACAAAAAAACCTGACTAACCAACCAATCTAACCAACCAACCGAAGCTATCTAACCTAACCAACCAACCTATCCAACCAACCTTAGCTATCTAACCTAACCAACCAACCTAAGCTATCTAACCTAACCAACCAACCTAAGCTATCTAACCTAACCAACCAACCTAAGCTATCTAACCTAACCAAGCAACCTTACCAATCAACCTAACCAAGCAACCTAACCAACCAACCTAACCAACCAACCTAACCAACCAACCTAACCAAAGAACCTAATCAAGCAACCTAACCAAGCAACCTAACCAACCAACCTAACCTAACCTAACCAACCAACCCAACCTAGCCTAACCAACGTAACCAACCATCCTAACCAACGTAACCAACCAACGTAACCAACCTAACCTAACCAACCAACTAACCTAATCAACCAACCTAACCTAACCAAACCAACCAACCAACCTAACCAACGTAACCAACCAACCTAACCAACCAACCTAACCAATGTAACCAACCAACCTAACCAATGTAACCAACCAACCTAACCAACGTAACCAACCTAATCAACCAACCTAACCAACGTAACCAACCTAAGCAACCAACCTAAGCAACCTAACCTAACCAATCTAACCTAAGCAACCAACCTAAGCAACTTAACCTAACCAACCTAACCTAACCAACCTAACCAACCAACCTAACCAACCAACCTAACCAACCTAACAAACCAACCTAACTAACCAACCAACGTAACTAACCAACCTAAGCTATCTAACCTAACCAACCAACCTATCCAACCAACCTATCCAACCAACCTTAGCTATCTAACCTAACCAACCAACCTAAGCTATCTAACCTAACCAACCAACCTAAGCTATCTAACTTAACCAACCAACCTAAGCTATCTAATCTAACCAAGCAACCTAACCAAACAACCTAACCAAGGAACCTAACCAAGGAACCTAACCAACAAACCTAACCAAAGAACCTAATCAACCAACCTAACCAAAGAACCTAATCAACCAACCTAACCAAGCAACCTAACCAACCAACCTAACCTAACTTAACCTAACCAACCAACCAACCAACCCAACCAACCTAACCTAACCTAACCTAACCAACCAACCAACCTAACAACGTAACCAACCCTCCTAACCAACGTAACCAACCAACCTAACCAACGTAATAACGTAACCAACTTAACCTAACCAACCAACCTAACCAAGCTAACCAACCAACCAACCTAAGCTATCTAACCAACCAACCTAAGCTATCTAACCAACCAACCTAACTAACCAACCTAACTAACCAACCAACCTAACCAACGTAAGCTATCTAACCTAACCAACCAACCTAACCAACCAATCTAAGCTATCTAACCTAACCAACCAACCTAAGCTATCTAACCTAACCAACCAACCTAAGCTATCTAACCTAACCAACCAACCTAAGCAATCTAACCTAACCAACCAACCTAAGCTATCTAACCTAGCCAACCAACCTTACCAACCAACCTAACCAAGCAACCTAACCAACCAAACCAAGCAACCTAACCAACCAACCTAACCAAAGAACCTAATCAAGCAACCTAACCAAGCAACCTAACCAACCAACCTAACCTAACCTAACCAACCAACCCAACCTAACCTAACCAACGTAACCAACCATCCAAACCAACGTAACCAACCAACGTAACCAACCTAACCTAACCAACCAACTAACCTAACCAACCAACCTAACCTAACCTAACCAACCAACCAACCTAACCAACGTAACCAACCAACCTAACTAACCAACCTAACCAATGTAACCAACCAACCTAACCAATGTAACCAACCAACCTAACCAACGTAACCAACCTAACCAACCAACCTACCCAACGTAACCAACCTAAGCAACCAACCTAAGCAACCTAACCTAACCAACCAACCTAACCAACGTAACCAACCTAAGCAACCAACCTAAGCAACCTAACCAACCTAACCTAAGCAACCAACCTACGCAACCTAACCTAACCAACCTAACCTAACCAACCAACCTAACGACCCAACCAACCTAACCAACATAACAAACCAACCTAACTAACCAACCAACCAACCTAAGCTATCTAACCTAACCAACCAACCTATCCAACCAACCTTAGCTATCTAACCTAACCAACCAACCTAAGCTATCTAACCTAACCAACCAACCTAAGCTATCTAACCTAACCAACCAACCTAAGCTATCTAACTTAACCAAGCAACCTAACCAAACAACCTAACCAAAGAACCTAACCAACCAACCTAACCAAAGAACCTAATCAACCAACCTAACCAAAGAACCTAATCAACCAACCTAACCAAGCAACGTAACCAAGCAACCTAACCAACCAACCTAACCTAACCTAACCAACCAACCCAACCAACCTAACGTAACCTAACCAACAAAGCAACCTAACCAACGTAACCAACCAACCTAACCAACATAATAACGTAACCAACTTAACGTAACCAACCAACCTAACTAACCAACCAACCTAACTAACCAACCTAACTAACCAACCAACCTAACCAACGTAAACTATCTAACCTAACCAACCAACCTAACTAACCTAACCAACCAACCTAAGCTATCTAACCTAACCAAGCAACCTAACCAACCAACCTAACCAAGCAACCTAACCAAGCAACCTAACCAACCAACCTAACCAAGGAACCTAACCAACCAACCAACCTAACCAACCTAAGCTATCTAACCAACCAACCTAACTAACCAACCTTAACTAACCAACCAACCTAACCAACGTAAGCTATCTAACCTAACCAACCAACCTAACCAACCTAACTAACCTAACCAACTAACCTAACCAACGTTACCAACCTAACCAACCAACCTAAGCAACCTAAGCAACCAACCTAAGCAACCTAACCTAACCAACCTAACCTAACCAACCTAACCAACCATCCTAACCAACCAACCTATCTAACCAACCTTAGCTATCTAACCTAAGCAATCTAACCTAACCAACCAACCTAAGCTATCTAACCTAACCAACCAACCTAAGCTATCTAACCTAACCAACCAACCTAAGCTATCTAACCTTACCAAGCAACTTAACCAACCAACAAAACCAAGCAACCTAACCAACCAACCTAACCAAAGAACCTAATCAACCAACCTAACCAAGCAACCTAACCAACCAACCTAACCTAACCAAAGAACCTAATCAACCAACCTAACCAACCAACCTAACCTAACCCAACCAACCTAACCAACCAGCCTAACCAACCAACCAACCTAACCAACCAACCAACCTAACCAACCAACCAACCTAACCAATCAACCTAAGCTATCCAACCAACCAACCTAACTAACCAACCTAACTAACCAACCAACCTAACCAACCTTAGCTATCTAACCTAACCAACCAACCTAACTAACCTAACCAACCAACCTAAGCTATCTAAACTAACCAACCAACCTAACCAACCAACCTAACCTAACCTAACCAACCAACCAACCTAACCAACGTAACTAACCAACCTAACCAACCAACCTAACCAATGTAACCAACCAACCTAACCAACCTAACCAATGTAAACAACCAACCTAACCAACCAACCTAACCAATGTAACCAACCAACCTAACCAACCAAACCAATGTAACCAACCAACCTAACCAACGTAACCAACCTAACCAACCAACCTAACCAACGTAACCAACCTAAGCAACCAACCTAAGCAACCTAACGTAACCAACCTAACCTAAGCAACCAACCTAAGCAACCTAACCTAACCAACCTAACCTAACCAACCAACCTAACCAACCAACCAACCTAACAAACCAACCTAACTAACCAACCAACCTAACCAACCAACCTAAGCTATCTAACCTAACCAACCAACCTATCCAACCAACCTTAGCTATCTAACCTAACCAACCAACCTAAGCTATCTAACCTAACCAACCAACCTAAGCTTTCTAACCTAACCAACCAACCTAAGCTATCTAACGTAACCAAGCAACCTAACCAAACAACCTAACCAAGGAACCTAACCAACCAACCTAACCAAAGAACCTAATCAACCAACCTAACCAAAGAACGTAATCAACCAACCTAACCAAGCAACCTAACCAAGCAACCTAACCAACCAACCTAACCTAACCTAACCAACCAACCCAACCAACCTAACCTAACCTAACCAACCAAGCAACCTAACCAACGTAACCAACCCTCCTAATTAACGTAACCAACCAACCTAACCAACGTAATAACGTAACCAACTTAACCTAACCAACCAACCTAACCAACCTAACCATCCTAACCAACCTAACCAACGTAACCAACCTAACCAACCAACCTAACTAACCAACCAACCTAATCAACCAACCTAAGCTATCTAACCAACCAACCTAACTAACCAACCTAACTTACCAACCAACCTAACCAACGTAAACTATCTAACCTAACCAACCAACCTAAGCAAGCAACCTAACCAACCAACCTAACCAAGCAACCTAACCAACCAACCTAACCAAGGAACCTAACCAACCAACCAACATAACCAACCTAAGCTATTTAACCAACCAACCTAACTAACCAACCAACCTAATCAACCAACCTAAGCTATCTAACCAACCAACCTAACTAACCAACCTAACTTACCAACCAACCTAACCAACGTAAACTATCTAACCTAACTAACTAACCTAACCAAGCAACCTAACCAACCAACCTAACCAAGCAACCTAACCAACCAACCTAACCAAGCAACCTAACCAACCAACCTAACCAAGGAACCTAACCAACCAACCAACCTAACCAACCTAAGCTATCTAACCAACCAACCTAACTAACCAACCTTAACTAACCAACCAACCTAACCAACGTAAGCTATCTAACCTAACCAACCAACCTAACTAACCTAACCAACTAACCTAACCAACGTTACCAACCTAACCAACCAACCTAAGCAACCTAAGCAACCAACCTAAGCAACCTAACCTAACCAACCTAACCAAACCAACCTAACCAACCAACCTAACCAACCAACCGATCTAACCAACCTTAGCTATCTAACCTAAGCTATCTAACCTAACCAACCAACCTAAGCTATCTAACCTAACCAACCAACCTAAGCTATCTAACCTAACCAACCAACCTAAGCTATCTAACCTTACCAAGCAACCTAACCAACCAACAAAACAAAGCAACTTAACCAACCAACCTAACCAAAGAACCTAATCAACCAACCTAACCAAGCAACCTAACCAACCAACCTAACCTAACCAAAGAACCTAATCAACCAACATAACCAACCAACATAACCTAACCCAACCAACCTAACCAACCAACCTAACCAACCTAACTAACCAACCTAACTAACCAACCAACCTAACCAACCTAAGCTATCTAACCTAACCAACCAACCTAACCAACCAACCTAACTAACCTAACCAACCAACCTAACTAACCTAACCAACCAACCTAAGCTATCTAAACTAACCAACCAACCTAATCAACCAACCTAACCAACCAACCTAACCAACCAACCTAACCAACGTAAGCTATCTAACCTAACCAACCAACCTAAGCTATCTAACCTAACCAACCAAAGCTATCTAACCTAACCAACCAACCTAAGCTATCTAACCTAACCAACCAACCTAAGCAAGCAACCTAACCAACCAACCTAACCAAGGAACCTAACCAACCAACCTAACCAACGTAAGCTATCTAACCTAACCAACCAACCTAACCAACGTAACCAACCAACCTAACCAACCTAACCTAACCAACCTAACCTAACCAACCTAACCTAACCAACCTAACCTAACCAACCAACCAACCTACGCAACCTAACCTAACCAACCAACCTAAGCAACCTAACCTAACCAACCAACCTAAGCAACCTAACCTAACCAACCAACCTAAGCTATCTAACCTAACCAACCAACCTAACCTAACCTAACCAACCAACCCAACCTAACCTAACCAAGGTAACCAACCATCCTAACCAACGTAACCAACCAACGTAACCAACCTAACCTAACCAACGAACCTAAGCAACCTAACCTAACCAACCAACCTAACCAACCAACCAACCTAATTAATTAATCAACCTAACCAGCCAACCTAAGCTGGTTGACCAACCAACCAACCTAACCAGCCTAAGCTATCCAACCAACCAACCAACCAAAGCTATCTAACCTAACCAACCAACCTAACTACCCTAACCAACCAACCTAAGCTATCTAACCTAACCAAGCAACCTAATTAACCAACCAACCTAACCAGCCAACCTAAGCTGGTCGACCAACCAACCAACCTAACCAGCCTAAGCTATCCAACCAACCAACCAACCAAAGCTATCTAACCTAACCAACCAACCTAACTACCCTAACCAACCAACCTAAGCTATCTAACCTAACCAAGCAACCTAACCAACCAACCTAACCTGAGCAACCTAACCTGAGCAACCTAACCTGAGCAACCTAACCTGAGCAACCTAACCTGAGCAACCTAACCTGAGCAACCTAACCTAACCAACCTAACCTAACCAACCAACCTAAGCAACCTAACCTAACCAACCTAACCTAACCAACCTAACCTAACCAACCTAACCTAACCAACCTAACCTAACCAACCTAACCTAACCAACCTAACCTAACCTCCCTTCTTATTATCTTATTATCGTGTCAGAGTCCATGAGTGTCCGTGTGCGTGTCCGTGTGAGTGTCCGTGTATCCAATGGGTTTTGGGTCCAGGAAGCTATTTGTGTCGACCCAAATTGCCTCCCTTCTCCCCACCTGAAATCCAGGTGGATTGAAAGACCTGCCCGAGGTCAGTGGATCCAGGTATCCGTCCGTGGCCCCCCGGACTTCAACCCTTCCCCACATTCCAAGGAGTCGGTCAATCAATCTTCGGCTATCCAGAGAATCTATCGAAACTGATGCTCCTACAGGAGGGGACACACAGAGAAATCTGTGCCCTGTACTTGCAACCATTCCGACAAGCTCGAACGCAGATCATTCCGGATTAGGAACTTGTTCTATCCGACTAGGCCACGCTGGAGTTGCCTTCTGAATCAAATTTGGCACTTGTATTTATATCTCATAGCAAGGTTAGTTAGTGTCTATTTATCAACAGTTGCAATGATTGATATGTGAAGTTGTTAATTTGTGTTGACAGTTAGAAATACCAGACAGCTTTGTTTGATAAGGTTGCAGTCCCGTGAGGCAGTTTTATGAATGAATATTGAAGAATTTAGGCTAACTGACGTGTGTGTGTGTGTGTGTGTGTGTGCGTGTACTCACCTAGTTGTACTCACCTAGTTGTGTTTGCGGGGGTTGAGCTCTGACTCTGGTCCCGCCTCTCAACCGTCAATCAACAGGTGTACAGATTCCTGAGCCTATTGGGCTCTATCGTATCTACACTTGAAACTGTGTATGGAGTCAGCCTCCACCACATCACCTCCTAATGCATTCCATTTGTCAACCACTCTGACACTAAAAAAGTTCTTTCTAATATCTCTGTGGCTCATTTGGGCACTCAGTTTCCACCTGTGTCCCCTTGTGCTAAATAGACTGTCTTTATCTACCCTATCAATTCCCTTCAGAATCTTAAATGTGGTGATCATGTCCCCCCTAACTCTTCTGTCTTCCACCGAAGTGAGGTTTAATTCCCGTAGTCTCTCCTCGTAGCTCATACCTCTCAGCTCGGGTACTAGTCTGGTGGCAAACCTTTGAACCTTTTCCAGTTTAGTCTTATCCTTGACTAGATATGGACTCCATGCTGGGGCTGCATACTCCAGGATTGGCCTGACATATGTGGTATACAAAGTTCTGAATGATTCTTTACACAAGTTTCTGAATGCCGTTCGTATGTTGGCCAGCCTGGCATATGCCGCTGATGTTATCCGCTTGATATGTGCTGCAGGAGACAGGTTTGGCGTGATATCAACCCCCAAGTCTTTTTCCTTCTCTGACTCCTGAAGAATTTCCTCTCCCAGATGATACCTTGTATCTGGCCTCCTGCTCCCTACACCTATCTTCATTACATTACATTTGGTTGGGTTAAACTCTAACAACCATTTGTTCGACCATTCCTTCAGCTTGTCTAGGTCTTCTTGAAGCCTAAAACAGTCCTCTTCTGTTTTAATCCTTCTCATAATTTTAGCAGCGTCCGCAAACATTGAGAGAAATGAATCGATACCCTCCGGGAGATCATTTACATATATCAGAAACAAGAGAGGACCGAGTACAGAGCCCTGTGGGACTCCACTGGTGACTTCACGCCAATCGGAGGTCTCACCCCTCACCGTAACTCTCTGCTTCCTATTGCTTAGATAATCCCTTATTAACTGGAGCACCTTACCAGCTACACCTGCCTGTCTCTCCAGCTTATGTACCAGCCTCTTATGCGCGCGCGCGCACACACACACACACACACACACACACACACACACACACACACACACACACAATGACCCACAGAGACTGCCCAAATATGTATACTAACAGCAGCAGCAGTTGGTGTTCCCAGGCAGGTCACCCATCCAAGTACTAACCAAAGTCAACGGTGTTTAACCTGACAGATGTATGGGAGGAGACGCAGTGTTCTCAAGGTGATAGGTAGGTAGGTAGTATGGCCGTTGCTATTGTATACAAGTAGTAAGTAATCACATGTGAGTGAGTGAGTGAGTGAGTCAAGATAATGGTAACTGCGGCAGGCAGGCAGGCGGAGGATACTCACACATAGCAGCCAATTCTTCATTAATGATAGTACTTATTGCAACTATTTAGTTAAATTAACCAACAACAAATGGACTACTACTACTACTACTACTACTGTTGCTCCAAAATAGAAATGTTGGGATGCCACCGCTGCCATAGATCTCGCACAAGTTGCTGCTGACAAATGACTCATCTTAGGCCTTGCATATGCTCTCTTAGGCTTCATTTAGTCAATACTTGTAACATCATTGAGTCGGGGGACAGGCAGACAGGCACTTTATACATGTTAGGCTTATAGTGGTCTCCAACACCCACCACCCCACAAGGTCCAACTAGTGACTAACCCTCACTCACTCACCACGCCCCAAGTAGCTAGCTTACTAACTCCTGGATACCTATTTACTGATAGGTGAACAGAGACATTCGGTGATAGGAAAGGCTACCAACAATTACAGCCCTTTTTCTATTTCTATTTCTACAAACCTAGCCTAAACTAACCTAACTTAACCTGTAAACCTAGCCTATTTCCTAGTCAAAACAAACATAACCTAATCTAAGCTAACCTAACCTAACCTAACGTAACTAACTCCTGGATACCTATTTACTGTTAGGTGAATAGATGTATTCCGTGATAGGAAAAGCTACCTACAATTACAGCCCTTCTTCTATTTCTATTTCTACAAACCTAGCCTATTCTCTAGCCTAAACTAACCTAACCTAACCTAATCTAACTAACTCCTGGATACCTATTTACTGCTACGTGAACAGAGAAGACAAGCTACCAACAATTACTGCCCTATTTCTATTTCAACAAAAATAGCCTATTTCTTAGCCTAAACTAATCTAACCTAATTAAACCTAACCTAACCTTACCTATATATATACTTCACTACTCACTAACATCATCACTACCACACTACTCACTAACGTCATCACTACCTCCCTACTCACCATCATCATCACTACCTCACCATCATCATCACTACCTTTCTACTCACCATCATCATCATTACCTCACTACTCACTAACATCATCACTACCACACTACTCACCATCATCATCATTACCTCACTACTCACCATCATCATCACTACCTCACCATCATCATCACTACCTTTCTACTCACCATCATCATCATTACCTCACTACTCACCTTCATCATCACTACCTCACCATCATCATCACTACCTCTCTAATCACCATCATCATCACTACCTCTCTACTCACCATCATCATCATTACCTCACTACTCACCATCATCATCACTACCTCACCATCATCATCACTACCTCTCTACTCACCATCATCATCATTACCTCACTACTCACCATCATCATCACTACCTCACCATCATCATCACTACCTCTCTAATCACCATCATCATCACTACCTCTCTACTCACCATCATCATCATTACCTCACTACTCACCATCACTACCACACTACTCACCATCACTACCACACTACTCACCATCATCACTACCTCACTACTCACCATCACTACCACACTACTCACCATCCTCACTACTCACTAACATCATCACTTCCTCACTATCATCATCACTACCACACTACTCACCATCATCATCACTACCTCTCTACTCACCATCATCATCATTACCTCACTACTCACCATCATCATCACTACCTCACCATCATCATCACTACCTCTCTACTCACCATCATCATCATTACCTCACTACTCACCATCACTACCACACTACTCACCATCATCACTACCTCACTACTCTCCATCACTACCACACTACTCATCATCATCACTACCTCACTACTCACTAACATCATCACTTCCTCACTACTCACTATCATCATCACTACTCACTATCATCACTACTCACCATCATCACTACCACACTACTCAAACATTATCACTACCACACTACTCACCATCATCACTACCACACTACTCTTAACCATCATCACTACCTCACTACTCACAATCATCACCACCTCACCATCATCATCACTACCTCACCATCATCACTACCTCACCATCATCATCACTACCTCACTACTCACCATCATCACTACCACAATACTCACCATCATCATCACTACCACAATACTCACGATCAACATCACTAACCACACTACTTAGCAACACCATCACTACTCACCATCATCATCACTACCACACTACTCACCATCATCATCACTACCTCACTACTCACCATCATCATCACTACCTCACTACTCACCATCATCACTACCACACTATTCACTATCATCATCACTACCTCACTACTCACCATCATCACTACCACACTACTCACTATCATCACTTCTCACCATCAGCATCACTACCTCACTATCATCATCACTACTACACTACTCACCATCATCATCACTACCACACTATTCACTATCATGACTACTCACCATCATCATCACTACCACACTACTTACTATCATCACTACTCACTATCATCATCACTACTCACCATCATCACTACTCACCATCATCACTACCACACTACTCAAACATCATCACTACCACACTACTCACCATCATCACTACCACACTACTCTTAACCATCATCACTACCTCACTACTCACAATCATCATCACTACCTCGCCATCATCATCACTACCTCACCATCATCACTACCTCACCATCATCATCACTACCTCACCATCATCATCACTACCTCACTACTCACCATCATCACTACCACAATACTCACCATCATCATCATCACTACCACAATACTCACCATCATCATCACTACTCACCATAATCATCACTTCCTCACTACTCACCATCATCACTACCACACTATTCACTATCATCATCACTACCTCACTACTCACCATCATCACTACCACACTACTCACTATCATCACTTCTCACCATCAGCATCACTACCTCACTATCATCATCACTACCACACTACTCACCATCATCATCACTACCACACTATTCACTATCATCATGACTACTCACCATCATCATCAGTACCACACTACTCACCATCATCATCACTACCACACTACTCACTATCATCACTTCCTCACTACTCACTATCATCATCACTACTCACCATCATCACTACCACACTACTCAAACATCATCACTACCACACTACTCACCATCATCACTACCACACTACTCTTAACCATCATCACTACCTCACTACTCACAATCATCATCACTACCTCGCCATCATCATCACTACCTCACCATCATCACTACCTCACCATCATCATCACTACCTCACCATCATCATCACTACCTCACCATCATCATCACTACCTCACTACTCACCATCATCACTACCACAATACTCACCATCATCATCACTACCACAATACTCACGATCAACATCACTAACCACACTACTTAGCAACACCATCACTACCTCACTACTCACCATCATCATCACTACCACACTACTCACCATCATCATCACTACCTCACTACTCACCATCATCATCACTACCTCACTACTCACTATCATCATCACTACCACACTACTCACCATCATCACTACCACACTATTCACTATCATCATCACTACCTCACTACTCACCATCATCACTACCACACTACTCACTATCATCACTTCTCACCATCAGCATCACTACCTCACTATCATCATCACTACCACACTAATCACCATCATCATCACTACCACACTATTCACTATCATCATCACTACCTCACTACTCACCATCAACATCACTACCACACTACTCACCATCATCATCACTACCGCACTACTCACTATCATCATCACTACCTCACTACTCACCATCATCACTACCTCACTATCATCATCACTACTCACCATCATCATCACTACCACACTATTCACTATCATTATCACTACCACACTACTCACCATCATCATCACTACCACACTATCATCACTACCTCACTATCATCATCACTACCTCACTATCATAATCACTACCACACTACTCACCATCATCATCACTACCACACTATTCACTATCATCATCACTACTCACTATCATCACTTCTCACCATCATCATCACTACCACACTATTCACCATCATCACTACTACACTACTCACTATCATCATCACTACCACACTATTCACTATCATCATCACTACCACACTACTCACCATCATCATCTTTACCTCACTACTCACCATCATCATCACTACATCACTATCATCATCACTACCACACTACTCACCATCATCATCACTACCCCACTACTCACCATCATCATCACTACCTCACTACTTACCATCATCATCACTACCTCACTACTCACTATCATCATCACTACCTCACTACTCACCATCATCACTACCACACTATCATCACTTCTCACCATCATCATCACTACCTCACTACTCACTATCATCATCACTACCACACTATTCACCATCATCATCACTACCACACTTCACTATCATCATCACTATCCCACTACTCACCATCATCATCACTACCTCACTACTCACCATCATCATCACTACCACACTACTCAACATCATCATCACTACCTCACTACTCACCATCATCATCACTACCACACTACTCACCATCATCATCACTACCACACTTCACTATCATCATCACTACCTCACTACTCACCATCATCCTCACTACCACACATCACCATCATCATCACTACCACACTACTCACCATCATCATCACTACCACACTTCACCATCATCATCACTACCTCACTACTCACTATCATCATCACTACCACACTATTCACTATCATCATCACTACCTCACTACTCACCATCATCATCACTACCACACTACTCAACATCATCATCACTACCTCACTACTCACCATCATCATCACTACCACACTACTCACCATCATCATCACTACCACACTTCACTATCATCATCACTACCTCACTACTCACCATCATCCTCACTACCACACATCACCATCATCATCACTACCACACTACTCACCATCATCATCACTACCACACTTCACCATCATCATCACTACCTCACTACTCACCATCATCACTACTCACTATCACTACCACACTACTCACCGAGTAGTGTGGTAGTGATGATGATAGTGAGTAGTGTGGTAGTGATGATGGTGAGTAGTGTGGTAGTGATGATGTTTATGAGTAGTGTGGTAGTGATGATGGTGGGTAGTAATAATGGTGAGTAGTGATGATGATGATGATGGTGAGTAGTGAGGAAGTGATGATGTTAGTGAGTAGTGAGGAAATGATGATGGTGGTGAGTAGAGAAGTAGTGATGATGATGGTGAGTAGTGAGGTAGTGATGATGGTGAGTAGTGTGGTAGTGATGGTGAGTAGTGAGGTAGTGATGATGATGGTGAGTAGTGAGGTAATGATGATGATGGTGAGTAGTGTGGTAGTGATGATGTTAGTGAGTAGTGAAGTATATATATAGGTAAGGTTACATTAGGTTAGGTTAGGTTTAATTAGGTTAGATTAGTTTAGGCTAAGAAATAGGCTATTTTTGTTGAAATAGAAATAGGGCAGTAATTGTTGGTAGCGTTTCCTATCACCGAATACATCTATTCACCTAACAGTAAATAGGTATCCAGGAGTTAGTTACGTTAGGTTAGCTTAGATTAGGTTATGTTTGTTTTGACTAGGAAATAGGCTAGGTTTGCAGGTTAAGTTAGGTTAGTTTAGGCTAGGTTTGTAGAAATAGAAATAGAAAAAGGGCTGTAATTGTTGATAGCCTATCTAACCTAACCAAGGAACCTAACCAACCAACCTAACCAAGCAACCTAACCAAGCAACCTAACCAACCAACCTAACCAACCAACCTAATCAACCAACCTAACCAAGCAACCTAACCAACCAACCTAACCTAACTCAACCAACCCTACTAACCTAACCAACCAACCAACCTAACCTAACCAACCAACCTAACCAACGTAACCAACCAACCTAACCAATGTAACCAACCAACCTAACCAATGTAACCAACCAACCTAACCAACGTAACCAACCAACCTAACCAATGTAACCAACCTAAGCAACCAACCTAAGCAACCAACCTAAGCAACCTAACCTAACCAACCAACCAACCTAACAAACCAACCTAACTAACCAACCAACCAACCTAACCAACCAACCTAAGCTATCTAACCTAACCAACCAACCTATCCAACCAACCTTAGCTATCTAACCTAACCAACCAACCTAAGCTATCTAACCTAACCAAGCAATCTAAGCTATCTAACCTAACCAACCAACCCAACCAACCTAACCTAACCAACCAACCTAACCAACGTAACCAACCATCCTAACCAACGTAACCAACCATCCTAACCAACGTAACCAACCAACCTAACCAACGTAATAACGTAACCAACTTAACCTAACCAACCAACCTAACCTAACCAACCTAACCAACCAACCAACCTAACCAACGAACCTAACCAACCAACCAACCAACCAACCTAACTAACCAACCAACCTAATCAACCAACCTAACTAACCAACCTAACTAACCAACCAACCTAACCAACGTAAACTATCTAACCTAACCAACCAACCTAACTAACCTAACCAACCAACCTAAGCTATCTAACCTAACCAAGCAACCTAACCAACCAACCTAACCAAGCAACCTAACCAACCATCCTAACCAAGCAACCTAACCAAGCAACCTAACCAAGGAACCTAACCAATCAACCAACCTAACCAACCTAAGCTATCTAACTAACCAACCTAACTAACCAACCAACCTAACCAACGTAAGCTATCTAACCTAACCAACCAACCTAACCAACCAACCTAACTAACCTAACCAACCAACCTAACCAACGTAGCCAACCTAACCAACCAACCTAAGAAACCAACCTAAGCAACCAACCTAAGCAACCTAACCTAACCAATCTAACCTAACCAACCAACCTAACCATCCAACCAACCTAACCAACCTAACAAACCAACCTAACTAACCAACCAACCTAACCAACCAACCTAAGCTATCTAACCTAACCAACCAACCTTAGCTATCTAACCTAACCAACCAACCTAAGCTATCTAACCTAACCAACCAACCTAAGCTATCTAACCTAACCAACCAACCTAAGCTATCTAACCTAACCAAGGAACCTAACTAAGCTACCTAAGCAACCAACCTAAGCAACCAACCTAAGCAACCAACCTAAGCAACCAACCTAAGCAACCTAACCTATCCAACCAACCTATCCAACCAACCTATCCAACCAACCTTAGCTATCTAACCTAACCAACCAACCTAAGCTATCTAACCTAACCAACCAACCTAAGCTATCTAACCTAACCAACCAACCTAAGCTATCTAACCTAACCAAGCAACCTAACCAAGCTACCTAACCAACCAACCTAACCAAGCAACCTAACCAAGCAACCTAACCAACCAACCTAACCAAGCAACCTAACCAACCAACCTAACCAAAGAACCTAATCAACCAACCTATCCAAGCAACCTAACGAACCAACCTAACCTAACCTAACCAACCAACCTAACCTAACCTAACCAACGTAACCAACCATCCTAACCAACGTAACCAACCATCCTAACCAACGTAACCAACCAACGTAACCAACCTAACCTAACCTAACCAACCAACTAACCTAACCAACCAACCTAACCTAACCTAACCAACCAACCTAGCCAACGTAACCAACCAACCTAACCAACCTAACCTAACCTAACCAACCAACCTAGCCAACGTAACCAACCAACCTAACCAACCTAAGCAACCAACATAACCAACCAACCTAACCTAACCAACCTAACCTAACAAACCTAACCTAACCAACCAACCAAACCAACCTAACTAACCAACCAACCTAACCAAACAACCTAAGCTATCTAACCTATCCAACCAACCTATCCAACCAACCTAAGCTATCTAACCTAACCAACCAACCTAAGCTATCTAATTTAACCAACCAACCTAAGCTATCTAACCTAACCAAGCAGCCTAATCAACCAACCTAACCAAGCAACCTAACCAACCAACCTAACCTAACCAACCTAACCTAACCTAACCAACCAAACTAACCTAACCTAACCTAACCAACCAACCAACCAACCTAACCAACGTAACCAACCAACCTAACCAACGTAACCAACCATCCTAACCAACGTGACCAACCAACCAATGTAATAACGTAACCAACTTAACCTAACCAACCAACCTAACCAACCTAACCAAACCAACCTAACCAACCAACCTAACCAACCAACCTAACCAACCAACCAACCTAACTAACCAATCAACCTAATCAACCAACCTAAGCTATCTAACCAACCAACGTAACTAACCTAACCAACCAACCTAAGCTATCTAATCTAACCAAGCAACCTAACCAACCAACCTAACCAACCAACCTAACCAAGGAACCTAACCAACCAACCAACCTAACCAACCTAAGCTATCTAACCAACCAACCTAACGAACCAACCTAACTAACCAACCAACGTAAGCTATCTAACCTAACCAACCAACCTAACCAACGTAACCAACCTAACCTAACCCACCTAACCAACCTAATCTAACCAACCAACCTAACCAACCAACCAACCTAACCAACCAACCAACTTTAGCTATCTAACCCAACCAACCAACCTAAGCTATCTAACCTAACCAACCAACCTAACCTAACCTAACCAACCAACCCAACCTAACCTAACCAACCAACCAACCAACCTAACCAACCAACCTAACCAACCAACCAACCTAACCAACCTAAGCAATCTAACCTAACCAACCAACCTAACCAACCAACCTAACTAACCTAACCAACCAACTTAAGCTATCTAAACTAACCAACCAACCTAACCAACCAACCTAACCAACCTAAGCAATCTAACCTAACCAACTAACCTAACCAACTATCTACTATTAAGCTAACCAACAACCTACAACAACCTAACCAAGCAACCTAACCAACTAACCTAACCAACCAACCTAAGCTATCCAACCAACCTAACTAACCTAACCAAGCAACCTAAGCAATGTAACCTAACCTGAGCAACCTAACCTGAGCAACCTAACCTAACCAACCTAACCTCAGCAACCTAACCGACCTAACCTAACCAACCAACCTAACCAACCAACCAACCTAACCTGAGCAACCTAACCTGAGCAACCTAACCTAAGCAACCTAACCTGAGCAACCTAACCTGAGCAACCTAACCTGAGCAACCTAACCTGAGCATCCTAACCTGAGCAACCTAACCTGAGCAACCTAACCTAACCAACCTAATTATGTTATTATATTATTATTATTATTATATTATTATTATTATTATATTATTATTATTATTATTATATTTTATATTATTATTATTATATATTATATTATATTATTATTATACAACCTTATTATATTATCAACTCCCTTCTTATTACCTGACACCAACCTTCGGTTCGTGTCAGAGTCCATGAGTGTCCGTGTGCGTGTCCGTGTGAGTGTCCGTGTCGGTGTATCCAAGGGGTTTTGGGTCCAGGAAGCTATTTGTGTCGACCCAAATTGCCTCCCTTCTCCCCACCTGAAATCCAGGTGGATTGAAAGACCTGCCCGAGGTCAGTGGATCCAGGTATCCGTCCGTGGCCCCCCGGACTTCAACCCTTCCCCACATTCCAAGGAGTCGGTCAATCAATCTTCGGCTATCCAGAGAATCTATCGAAACTGATGCTCCTACAGGAGGGGACACACAGAGAAATCTGTGCCCTGTACTTGCAACCGTTCCGACAGGCTCGAACGCAGATCTATCCGGATTAGGAACTTGTTCTATCCGACTAGGCCACGCTGGAGTTGCCTTCTGAATCAAATTTGGCACTTGTATTTATCTCATAGCAAGGTTAGTTAGTGTCTATTTATCAACAGTTGCAATGATTGATATGTGAAGTTGTTAATTTGTGTTGACAGTTAGAAATACCAGACAGCTTTGTTTGATAAGGTTGCAGTCCCGTGAGGCAGTTTTATGAATGAATATTGGAGAATTTAGGCTAACTGACGTGTGTGTGTGTGTGTGTGTGTGTGTGTGTGTACTCACCTAGTTGTGTTTGCGGGGGTTGAGCTCTGGCTCTTTGGTCCCGCCTCTCAACCGTCAATCAACAGGTGTACAGATTCCTGAGCCTATTGGGCTCTATCATATCTACACTTGAAACTGTGTATGGAGTCAGCCTCCACCACATCACCTCCTAATGCATTCCATTTGTCAACCACTCTGACACTAAAAAAGTTCTTTCAAATATCTCTGTGGCTCATTTGGGCACTCAGTTTCCACCTGTGTCCCCTTGTGCTAAATAGACTGTCTTTATCTACCCTATCAATTCCCTTCAGAATCTTAAATGTGGTGATCATGTCCCCCCTAACTCTTCTGTCTTCCAGCGAAGTGAGGTTTAATTCCCGTAGTCTCTCCTCGTAGCTCATACCTCACAGCTCGGGTACTAGTCTGGTGGCAAACCTTTGAACCTTTTCCAGTTTAGTCTTATCCTTGACTAGATATGGACTCCATGCTGGGGCTGCATACTCCAGGTTTGGCCTGACTTATGTGGTATACAAAATTCTGAATGATTCTTTACACAAGTTTCTGAATGCCGTTCGTATGTTGGCCAGCCTGGCATATGCCGCTGATGTTATCCTCTTGATATGTGCTGCAGGAGACAGGTCTGGCGTGATATCAACCCCTAAGTCTTTTTCCTTCTTTGACTTCTGAAGAATTTCCTCTCCCAGATGATACCTTGTATCTGGCCTCCTGCTCCCTACACCTATCTCCATTACATTACATTTGGTTGGGTTAAACTCTAACAACCATTTGTTCGACCATTCCTTCAGCTTGTCTAGGTCTTCTTGAAACCTCAAACAGTCCTCTTCGGTTTTAATCCTTCTCATAATTTTAGCAGCGTCCGCAAACATTGAGAGAAATGAATCGATACCCTCCGGGAGATCATTTACATATATCAGAAACAAGATAGGACCGAGTACAGAGCCCTGTGGGACTCCACTGGTGACTTCACGCCAATCGGAGGTCTCACCCCCTCACCGTAACTCTCTGCTTCCTATTGCTTAGATACTCCCTTATCCACTGGAGCACCTTACCAGCTACACCTGCCTGTCTCTCCAGCTTATGTACCAGCCTCTTATGCGCACACACACACACACAGTGTTGGAAGACAGAAGAGTTAGGGGGGATATGATCACCACATTCAAGATTCTGAAGGGAATTGATAAGGTAGATAAAGACGGTCTATTTAGCACAAGGGGAACAAGCACAAGGGGACACAGGTGGAAACTGAGTGCCCAAATGAGCCACAGAGATATTTGAAAGAACTTTTTTAGTGTCAGAGTGGTTGACAAATGGAATGCATTAGGAGGTGATGTGGTGGAGGCTGACTCCATACACAGTTTCAAGTGTAGATATGATAGAGCCCAATAGGCTCAGGAATCTGTACACCTGTTGATTGACGGTTGAGAGGCGGGACCAAAGAGCCAGAGCTCAACCCCCGCAAACACAACTAGGTGAGTACACACACACACACACACACACACACACACAGGAAGCAGCCCGTAGCAGCTGTCTAACTCCCAGGTACCTATTTACTGCTAGGTAACAGAGGCATTCAGGGTAAAAGAAACTCTGCCCATCGTTTCTCGCCGGCGCCCGGGATCGAACCCGTAACCACACGATCACGTGTCCAGCGTGCTGTCCACTCGGCCACCGGCTGTGTGTGTGTGCGTATGGGCGTTAATCTACGACTCTAATATGACTCACTGGCTGCTGGCGTCATCCAAAAGGCTGACTCACTTAAGGCTGAACTGGACACCGTCCATCCAAGACTGTCTTAGTGATCTTAAAGACCCCCTCCCCCCCGCAGGTCCAGGCTGAGGGCAACACAGCTCGTGGCAGATGCAACAGCATAAAACCATCTTAGTATAATTGTTTGCAACATTGCCATGAGTTTAGCAACACTGTTTTACCCATTCACATGCATTTTGAACCCCATTGCCATACTTTTTTTACCCTATTGCCATACTTTTTTTACCCTATTGCCATACTTTTTTACCCTATTGCCATACTTGTTTACCCTATTGCCATACTTTTTTTACCCTATTGCCATACTTGTTTACCCTATTGCCATACTTTTTTTACCCTATTGCCATACTTGTTTACCCTATTGCCATACTTTTTTTTACCCTATTGCCATACTTTTTTTACCCTATTGCCATACTTTTTTTACCCTATTGCCATACTTGTTTACCCTATTGCCATACTTTTTTACCCCCATTGCCATACTTTTTTCCCCATTGCCATGCATAATAATCATTGCTTAAAAACATATATTTGAAGGAAATTAAGACTTAATTATTGGTAGCATTTGCAAGTAAAAGGTTATACAAAACAAATAATAGCGTGAAAGACAGACTGTTTTAGCGTGAAGAAACAGCTTCAGCGTCAAGAAACAAAGACAGCTTCAGCGTCAAGAAACAAAAACAGCTTCAGCGTCAAGAAACAAAAACAGCTTCAGCGTCAAGAAACAAAAACAGCTTCAGCGTCAAGAAACAAAAACAGCTTCAGCGTCAAGAAACAAAAACAGCTTCAGCGTCAAGAAACAAAAACAGCTTCAGCGTCAAGAAACAAAAACAGCTTCAGCGTCAAGAAATAAAGACAGCTTCAGCGTCAAGAAACAAAGATAGCTTCAGCGTCAAGAAACAAAGACAGCTTCAGCGTCAAGAAACAAAAACAGCTTCAGCGTCAAGAAACAAAAACAGCTTCAGCGTCAAGAAATAAAGACAGCTTCAGCGTCAAGAAACAAAGACAGCTTCAGCGTCAAGAAACAAAGACAGCTTCAGCGTCAAGAAACAAAAACAGCTTCAGCGTCAAGAAACAAAGACAGCTTCAGCGTCAAGAAACAAAAACAGCTTTAACATGAAGGAACAAAAACAGCTTTAGCATGAAGGAACAAAAACAGCTTTAGCATGAAGGAACAAAAACAGCTTTAGCATGAAGGAACAAAAACAGCTTTAGCATGAAGGAACAAAGACAGCTTTAGCATGAAGGAACAAAAACAGCTTCAGCGCCAAGAAACAAGAACAGCTTTAACATGAAGGAACAAAAACAGCTTCAGCGTCAAGAAACAAAGACAGCTTTAACATGAAGGTACAAAAATAGCTTCAGCGCCAAGAAACAAAGACAGCTTTAACATGAAGGAACAAAAACAGCTTTAGCGTGAAGGAACAAAAACAGCTTTAGCATGAAGGAGCAAAAACAGCTTTAGCGTGAAGGAACAAAAACAGCTTTAACATGAAGGAACAAAAACAGCTTCAGCGTCAAGAAACAAAGACAGCTTTAACATGAAGGAACAAAAACAGCTTTAGCGTGAAGGAACAAAAACAGCTTTAGCATGAAGGAGCAAAAACAGCTTTAGCGTGAAGGAACAAAAACAGCTTTAGCATGAAGGAACAAAAACAGCTTTAGCATGAAGGAACAAAAACAGCTTTAGCATGAAGGAACAAAAACAGCTTCAGCGTCAAGAAACAAAGACAGCTTTAACATGAAGGAACAAAAACAGCTTCAGCGTGAAGAGTGAAAGAGATAGAGGCCCCAAGAGACTCCACACCTTAAAATATATACAAGATAAAGTTTAAAATACAACTGTAGCTCTTCCAAACCACTTTTATTTTGGTGTAGTGGCTAAACTGTATGAACCAAACCCAGCAATATTAGAAGCATGGACACCAACACCCAAATAGAGCAAGTAGCGGGAAGACATTTGAAATTGAATTATTTGACGGTTGACAATACCGTTAACCGTCATGGTTCAAATTTGAAAGGAGATATGGATTTAAAATTTAATTATTTAACGGTCTAAAAATACACCACAACGATAGACGTGGATGTATATATACACTGAGAAGTATAACTCCCCTTTTTGCTGTATACTAAGAGTATACTTTAGTCCAGTATACTTGTGGTCACCTTAAGAACCTTGCAGATAGGCCTTAGGCCTTAAAGACAAGCGTCAATGTAAGGATGACATGTGCAGCCACAGAGGTACTTGTAGCAGACATGGAGAATGTCTCCAGTAGCCTCTTCCCCCTCACAACACTATTCTAACAACTCCGCCCAATGAACTTTTCAAAATAATTAGTTCTACCCTTGCCCATTTTCCCTCATAAAAAGGCTTAGTTATCTCATCAGAAGTAACAAGACTTTTCATAATGTTGTACTTAGAATCTATAGACTATAAATTACTCATTACTTTACTCCGTGTCATAGAAAACGGCGTGAAGGTTTGTGGGTGCCTACCATTTGCATAAACAGCAAACCAATTTCGTTTTTTGCTGGTCCTGTTGATTCTTTCTAATTTTCAATTGCTTTCCTTATTTGCAATAAATTATTATTTTGGTGGATATGTTGAGATTACTGAGCTGTCTGTCATGAGTGTGGGGAGGGGGGGAGGGAGGAGCTGGGCCGCCTACAGCCACTCCGACTGTCTCACCACGCGGCTGTTAAAGGCTTTGTCTCAGGTTAGTGTGGGTCACCCAGGTGTGGGAGGAGACACAGGTGTGGGTGTTGGTGCAGGTGTGGGAGACCATGTAGGTGTGGAGGACCACAGATACTAGGGGGGGGGGGAAATGACGATAATGTGTGAGATGATGGGTGTGGCATGTGATATTGGTACACATGAGGCTGGGTGTTTAGAAATATGTGGTTTTGGGGGGTGAGTGAGAGTGAGTGAACTGTGAGGGTGAGAGTGAGTGAACTGTAAGAGGGCTCAGTGAGAGTGAGTGACTGTGAGAGAGGGTGAGTGAGAGTGAGTGAACTGTGAGGGTGAGAGTGAGTGACTGTGAGAGAGGGTGAGTGAGAGTGATTGGACTGTAAGAGAGGGTGAGTGAGAGTGAGTGAACTGTGAGGGTGAGAGTGAGTGACTGTGAGAGAGGGTGAGTGAGAGTGATTGGACTGTGAGAGGGGTGAGTGAGTGGGTGGAGGTTGGTGTGAAATGTCAGCAGGTGAGAGGGTCCACAGTAGTTTCCCCTCACCCCCTCCCCTTCCCCCTCATCCACCTACACTTTCATCCTCATCCACCTGCCTCTTCACTCCAGGACCCCCCCCACTCATCTGCCCTTTCCTCATAACTCCTCATCTGCCATCTGAGGCCAGTGGCACTCACCTCCCCCCCCCCCTACATCTGAGTGCCTCACACACACTTGTATGCCGCTAGCAGGTGTGTGTGTGTGTGACGTGTGTATGAAGCCCTCATGTATGCTGCCCTCACGTCTATGCTTCCCATATGAGTATGCTGCACAGGCACATGTGCAGTCTGCGAGCCTGTGTCACCCACGCTCCTATGCCTCATGACACTCGTGAGGTACACATACACACACACTCATATTTGGCCAACACACTCATGCCGCCCACGTACTCATGCCGCCCATGGACTCGTAGCACCGCCAAACCCATGAGTGTTCATCAATAAACACTCGGGCGTAATAGACGCATTCCAGCACATATGTACGTCCGCACATATGTACGCCCACACGTACACACTGGGAAGCATACACGAACCGCCCTCTCAGACCACCTCGGTAATTATCTAAGTATTTGCGATGGTCCGAAAGCATATTACGGTTTCAGTGATAGCCTACTGACAAACAGGGAAATGAACCTTTGTCCTAAACAGAAATTATTCTCATGTTATACATTTATTGTAATATAAATCCTGACGGGACACCACGAGCGAAGCTCTCGTCATGTAAGTACATTTAGGTAGTTACGCACACACACATATATGTAAACAAAACACATAGCCTGTTATACAGGAATTGTAGGTTTATATCTACAGATGACTGGAAGGAAAAGAGACCACGTGGTTTAAGCTGTATATATGTTGTTGTTGTTGAGTTAGGGGCGACGACGATCGTGGGATCGGATGCGCCCCGGCGTACCCGTGATGGGTGAATCGCAGAAAAGCCAGAAGAGGCGAAACGCCAAGCCAAAACGCGAAACGAGTGACGCCAAGCACTAGAAACTAATATGCCACACGGCAAAGCTACGCACAAAGGGAGAGGCAGAAGCACATAATAGAACAGGGCAAACAAACAGCCAGAAGGGCACACAGCATGTCAGAGCAAATACACAAGAAATCTGAGCACAAACTTGCCCGGGAACTTGGCCCGCGGGAACCTTACATTGAACTCCTCCCAGAGCACCCATTGCCAAGGGTCTCGTCCATCCACCGGGGACGCCATAACATCCGGAACCGGGGCAACAAACACCTGCAAACTGGGGACCCAGATGGTAGTACTCTTGAGGCGAGAAGTCGCTACTCGCCCCACAGGAAGGGAACTTGCCCCCCACGAAAGCACTCCGGTCCGTCAGACAGCAGTAACTCGGCAATCTTCGACCAGTGACCCGGTGGCATCACAGACGCCGGCAACACGTCCCCCAGGGCCCCAACGCGCACCCGCACCACAGGGGTACCCGCGGCCCCGGGCACACCACCAGACGACAGCAGGGAACCCGGACGGCGCGCGTCCTTCCGTAACGTCACCACCAGGCCACGCCCAGCGCCAGAGTCCACACCATCCCTGGCAGCGGGAGCCACCACCCCCCACTGTGGAGAGTCCCCCGGCGGAGAAAGAACCGAAGGCACGTCCGAGACACAGGCACCAGCACCGGCAGGAACATGGACCTCCGCCACCACGAACCGCGGAGACATCGACGCATCCGTATCCACACTGTCAACATCCGAAGCCCCATAGTCACTGAAGTCACCAGCGTCGGCCCAGGAAGAAGACGAACGCCGGGAACGTTTGGGCACCGGCCGGATATCGTCCGAGCCGGTAAGTGACCCAGAAACACGGGTACCACGAGCCGAAGGAACCGACGCCAGGACGGCAGCAGCCTCAACCACAGGGGGAACTGGGCCACACACAGCAGGAGGCTCCGCAGCCACCCCAGCACCCAGCACATCCGGGACCCGAGTCACGGACACAGGGCCAGGCGCAGCATCAGAAGACGAGGGAGAAGACAGCGACGTCACACAGGGAGCTCCAGGAAGGCCCACGGGAGCAGCTGGGACAGCGACAGGATCAGGCTACCTCAAGAACCGGAGGAGGGACGACAACAACCGGAGGAGGGACGACAACAACCGGAGGAACGGCAGGCGCCGCCGGGGAAGCTGCAGCAGCAAACGGGACACGCACCACCTCATCAACATCACCGGAGACTGCCGCCAGAGGGAGCGGCGGGAAATCCTCGTCGCGGACCAAGTTGACAGGAGCAGCAGGGGCCTCAGAGCACCCGGCAGCCTGATGCCCCAACAGGCCACACCGGAAACAGGTACGAGACTGCCGGCCATAATACACCCGGACGTAGTACCCCATAAGCCGGACAGAAGAAGGTATATCCGACCGCAGGCGCATCCCCAACGTGCGAATGTTTGTACGCCTCCCAGCATACCGCCCCGAGGAGAGCGTGTTCACCCGCACGCTGACAACAGTACCAAAACCCCCGAAGTAACGCCGGAGGAGGTCATCAGGGAACTCCAGGGGCGCACCATGGACACTGACATAAGTCAGGGCACCACTGCGGTCCGAAATCGCCACAGAGCCGGCATCATCTGGCAACGGCAACGTACGCCCCCCCGTACCGACGGAGGAAGTTCCGGTACTCGTCCTCCCCCACGAACTATAACAACCCGATGGGCCGTAACTAGCTCCACACCGTAAACAGCTTCCACCGGGACACGAAGCATGTCACACATCACCATCTCGATGGTCGGATAACCAGCCTTACAAGTGAACTCCAGGCCCACGGAGTTCACACGCTGAACAGGAGGAAGATGGCCCCCCATGTCAGAACTGCCACGTCAACGCAGCCAGGCAGGCAACAAAACTGGTAGGGCAGGGACGCCCACACCACCTGACGACCAAAACAGCAAACAACTCCAACAGCCACGGAGGGTCGGTAAACGTCCTCACTCCACGGCTGCTAGCAGTCGACCTAAGCTGTATATATAGAACAGATCCACGAGGCTTCCTCTTCTAACAACAACAACAACAACTGCAATCCGAGCCGTTTTCGACACTATAGGCGTCTGAATCCAAACATGAGAAAATCCACATTCTCATAAGAACACTAAGATATAACCACTATTCAAGAAAGACAACATGATCCTAAAGAAAGGAATAATAACTGCATACCGCTAAATATTATCTATAAAAATTAAGAATAGCGTGTCGAAAATATAAATATTTCACGAATCCGGTGTAGACGGCTACTTGTCTCACGAACACCGGGGGAGACGACGCTAGCCAGAGAGATTGTAAACATTGCCAAGCGAAGACGTCCCTTGTGCTTAAACGGAAGTTTATAAGCCAGAAACTATTAATATTAATTTTGTAACAACTGCTTGTGCCTCGTTATTGTTATTAAGGTGTAGGATTATTTATAATAATAGAGAAGAGGAGAAGCAGTGACAACAAAAAGCATAAACGCAATGCATCCAACCTGTCCTCTTAAAAAGAACGTCAACATTTGCCGTTTGACTCTACGGCTGTTTTTGGACGTTATTTTGTGTAAAACTACGTCTATTATCGCTTCCATGGACTATCTCTTGTTATACAATGAAATACCACACTCTTATTATTCTATAACTCACTGACTATGCTCTGATATTTGTTCTTCAAGTAAAAATATATATTTTTTTGCCTTAATTAGGCCATAATCCAGAAAATTCCAGCCTATCGATCTTTATATTTAGGAAAACATCTAATAAATTTGGAAATGAATTTTTCGTTCGCCGACAGTTGCCTGTTACTATTTAACCCTCTATGCTTTAATGTCGCTGGTCATTGTGACTTTCCCAGGATTTATATAGGTTTCGTAGTAGCATTTAGTCAGACTACAGTAATTTAACTAATGGGAAACCTCTATAGTTGTCGTAAATTAATAATAATCATTTATCAAATAATAAATTAGCAAACATATGCAACATTTTATGTTACGACTTTTCGGGTAGGCCGTTCTGTTTGTTTACAACCCCAATGGTTCAAAATACACAATACTTTTAATATATAAGTGACTAAGTATGCTCTAATATATGGTCCTCAATGAAAATTATCGTTTTTTTTGTTAATTTGTCCATAATGAATAAGATTCCTTACTGTTGATCTTTATATTAAGAAAAACATCTAAACAAATTGGTATTGTGTTTTCGTTCAGATAAAGTTTCCAGATACAATTTCCTAGTTATCAATTAATGTAGGTGGTTATTTTAATTCGCGGCTACCAGGGGCTTTCTCCCATTATACAATATAAATGTACTCACTAACTATTCTCTGGTATCTGTTCTTCAAGTAAAATTACCTATTTTTTTGTTTAATTAGTCCATAATTCATAAAATTCCTTCAGGTCGATCTTTATATTTAGGAAACCATCTAATCAATTTGGAATTTAATTTTTCGTTCACCTACAGTTACCAGCTATTATTTCATTGTTATATATTATGTCGCTGGTCATTACAATTTTCCAAGAATTTAAACAGCTAAACAGCAAGTAGCATCTTGTTAGAGTACAGGAATTTACCTATGGAGAACCTCGATAGCTGCCGAAAATTATTAATGATTATATATGTAATTTAAAATAATGAATTATATACCATTTCTTATGTTACGTCTTTGGCGGGTAGGCGGTTCTGCGGGTTTACAACCGAATTGTTTAAAAATCACACTATTTTAAATGTATGAGTCACTAGTATGCTCTGATATATGTTCTGCAATGAAAATAAAGATTGTTTTGTTGTTAATTACTCCATAAATGTGTAATGTGTTAATTCAGTCTAAAATCTTTTTGCAACGTTTATATGCGATATACGTAGCTGGAAACTACCTAATATTTAAAAATAATAGTTACAACATTCTATTAATATATAATGTTGAAATAAATATCACACAAAGTCTGTATATCTGTTTTCAGATGTCTTACAAATTTTCTTTTAAAATAGTATTAATGATTTTTATGAATCTTCAGTAAAAATTATGTTAATTATTATTAATCTAATTGTTATTATTTTAAGTAAAAGAATTGCAAGTATTCGAATAACCACGGGGTCTCTGTTAGTGTATGAATGCACGGATTTGTTTTTGTTATGAGATGGACGCCTTAGAAAGCATGGTGTAGGCCACCTGTGGCTCGCATCCGATCCCACGATCGTCGTCGCCCCTAAATCAACACAACAGGTATTTAGTATTTACGATTATAATAAGTAATATTTCTTTTATAATAATATTGCAGCAGGTGGTGTAGTGGTAGGACACTCGCCTGGCGTTCCGCGAGCGCTATGTCATGGGTTCGTATCCTGGCCGGGGAGGATTTACTGGGCGCAATTCCTTAACTGTAGCCTCTGTTTAACGCAACAGTAAAATGTGTACTTGGATGAAAAAACGATTCTTCGCGGCGGGGATCGTATTCCAGGGTCCTGCCCGAAACGCTACTCGTACTAGTGGCTGTACAAGAATGTAACAACTCTTGTATATATCTCAGGTTAGGGGCTAGGCATTTACACTCTTAGGTCAGCAAACTAGCTAGAAGGTTAGACCATTAGACTCCACTGGTCAATCGGGGCCCTGCATGACTCAGCTTATCCTAACCTAGCCCAGCTTAAACCATCTTAGCATAGTTCATTATAGCTGTGCATAGTGCTTGCACAGCCTTGCTTATCCTAGTTTACCTCTTCCTAGCCTACCGTAGCCAAGCCTATCCCAGTATACCCTTGCCTAGTCTTGCCTTGCTTTTAAACATGACCAGTCCTTCCTACCCTAGCCAAGCCCTGACCAGCTTAGCCAAGCCAATCCCTGCCTAGATTTAGCATAGCCTTGCCTTTTTATTAATATATAGAGGGTACCACCTCTGGTTGAGTTTGTAGGAACCCTCCACTTGTCAGACCATAGAGAAATGATTTTTTTTAATTTAATTTATATAAAAAATATATCTATATATTTATATATATATATATATTATATATATATATATATATATATATATATATATATATATATTATATATATATATATATATATATATATATATATATATATATATATATATATATATATATATATATATATATATGTCGTACCTAGTAGCCAGAACGCACTTCTCAGCCTACTATGCAAGGCCCGATTTGCCTAATAAGCCAAGTTTTCATGAATTAATTGTTTTTCGACTACCTAACCTACCTAACCTAACCTAACTTTTTCGGCTACCTAGCCGAACCTAACCTATAAAGATAGGTTAGGTTAGGTTAGGTAGGGTTGGTTAGGTTTGGTCATATATCTACTTTAATTTTAACTCCAATAAACAAAATTTACCTCATACATAATGAAATGGGTAGCTTTATCATTTCATAAGAAAAAAATTAGAGAAAATATATTAATTCAGGAAAACTTGGCTTATTAGGCAAATCGGGCCTTGCATAGTAGGCTGATAAGTGCGTTCTGGCTACTAGGTACGACATATATATATATATATATATATATATATATATATATATATATATATATATATATATATATATATATATATATATATATATATATATATATATATATATATATATATATAGTTCTGGCTACTAGGTACGACATATATATACATATATATATATATATATATATATATATATATATATATATATATATATATATATATATATGTCGTACTTAGTAAGCCATAAGTGATAAGTGCGTTCTGGCTACTAGGTACGACATATATATATATATATATATATATATATATATATATATATATATATATATATATATATATATATATATTATATATATATATATATATATATATATATATATATATATATATATATATATATATAGTTCTGGCTACTAGGTACGACATATATATATATATATATATATATATATATGTCGTACCTAGTAGCCAGAACGCACTTATCAGCCTACTATGCAAGGCCCGATTTGCCTAATAAGCCAAGTTTTCCTGAATTAATATATTTTCTCTAATTTTTTTCTTATGAAATGATAAAGCTACCCATTTCATTATGTATGAGGTAAATTTTGTTTATTGGAGTTAAAATTAAAGTAGATATATGACCAAACCTAACCAACCCTACCTAACCTAACCTAACCTATCTTTATAGGTTAGGTTTGGTTAGGTAGCCGAAAAAGTTAGGTTTGGTTAGGTTAGGTAGTCGAAAAACAATTAATTCATGAAAACTTGGCTTATTAGGCAAATCGGGCCTTGCATAGTAGGCTGAGAAGTGCGTTCTGGCTACTAGGTACGACATATATATATATATATATATATATATATATATATATATATATATATATATATATATATATATATATATATATATATATATATATATATATATATATCATATATCATGCCTGAAATGCTGCATGTACTAGTGGCTTTACAAGATAGTTCTTATAAAGATAGCATTTTGTGGTTATTCTCTATATCTGGTTCACCTAACAGTAAATAAGTACCTGGGAGTTAGACAGCTGCTATGGGCTGCTTCCTAGGGATGTGTGTGTGTGTTTGTATTCATGTTGAATTTTACAAAGTAGGAAGAGATGTTTGTAAAAAAAAAAATCAAATATTTTTGAAAGTATAAATAGATTTGATATTTTTCTTTAATTGTTTATTTCTGCTGTCTCGCCTCCTTTATAAAATGGCATCATTCTTGCTTTTTTAAGGATATCAGGAAAAGTAAGGCACTCCAGAGATTTGTTAACTCCTTTCTAGTGTTGCCTAGCCCAGCCCAGCCTAGACAAGGCAGGCTGGGCATCCTAGCCTAACGCAGCTTAGCCCCCACCTACATGTAGCATCCCAGTCCATCCTAAGTGATCATTACCTTACTGGCTGTGTTTTCTCTTCAGCCCTGAATGTAATGTGGTGGAACATAAGCAGATACATATCAGGTCTTAGAGAATCTGTACTTCATACATTTCTTAATAATGTCTCACAAATATTTAAATAATTAAAAAAATTGTATAATAACTTCATATTATTCTTGCAATTTATTTTTGCATTTTTTTTATACAAAATTTACATTTTAAAAGATTACCTCTATTTTTAGATTGATGACTTGAAGACTACAGTGCCATCCACAGCAAATCATGGTCTTAAAATATCTCCTAGCAATGACGAGACCAATTTTCACAGAGATCAAATTTTTGCAAAGCAGTAGTCACAGGTAAATATATATTATATATATAATATTATATATATAAAATTAACTACTTCATTGCTCAAAGCACCTTCAGACATTCTGAGAGTTGTGCTATTTTATTAATTAATTAATTAGGCTATATTTTAATGTTTTGTAATGTTTTCATTACTTTTTTTGTTTTGAAATATAAATTGTTGAGTTTTGAAACATTTTGACATTAACTATACCTGAATATTTATAAACCAAAAAATACCAGAACTATGTCCTTGACAATTGCACTAAGAAGTCTTTGCCAAAATCAGGTGCTCAGTGCAGTAGTTAAAAACTTAAAAGTTGTACCACCTCTGGTGCAAGATTAGGGACCCATAGCCTCAGAGAAGAAAATAGAGAGTACTCAGAGAAGGCCTTGAATAATAGGCAGGCTGTTTGTGTGTGTTTCGACGGTAAGCTTGCTGACACCATATGTAATTACCTAAGTGTAGTTACAGGATGAGAGCTACGCTCGTGGTGTCCCGTCTACCCAGCACTCTTTGTCACATAATGCTTTGAAACTACTGACGGTCTTGGCCGCCACCACCTTCTAACTTAACTTGTTCCAACCGTGTACCACTCTGTATGCGAAAGGAAATTTTTATATATTTCTTTGGCATCTTTGTTTAGTTAGTTTAAATCTATGACCTTTTGTTCTTGAAGTTCCAGGTCTCGGGAAATCTTCCCTATCGATTTTATCAATTCCTGTTACTATTTTGTACATAGTGATTTTATCACCTCTTTTTGTTGTCTTCTAGTTTTGGCATATTTAATGCCTCTGACCTCTCCACATAGCTCTTGCCCTTTAGTTCTGGGAGCCACTTAGTAGCATGTCTTTGCACCTTTTCCAGTTTGTTGATGTGCTTCTTAAGATTCTTGCACCACACAACCGCTGCATATTCTAGCCTTGGCCGAACAAAACTCGTGAACAATTTCTTTAGTATTTTGCCATCCATGTATTTAAACAAAATTCTGAAGTTAGAAAGCGTGGCATAGGCTCCTCACACAACGTTCTTTATGTAGGCCTCAAGTGATAGTTTTCTATCTAGAATCAACCCTAGACCTCTTTCTTTTATCAGAATTATATAAAGATTTCTCACATAATTTGTAGGTTGTGTGGGATCTATGTTCTATTCCACATTCCATAACATGGCATTTATTCACATTAAATTTCATTTGCCAAGTGGTGCTCCATATACTTATTTTGTCCAGGTCTTCTTGAAGGGCATGACAATCATCTAAATTTCTTATCCATCCCATTATCTTAGCATCATCAGCAAACATGTTTATATAATTCTGTATTCCAACTGGTAGATCATTTATGTAGACAATGAACATTTCTGGTGCATGTACTGTGGTGCTCCACTTGTGACACTTCTCCAGTCCGATTGCCTCTGATTACTGCCCTCATTTTTCTATCAGTCAGAAAATTTTTCATCCCTGTTAGAAGCTTACCTGTCACCCATCCAAAATTTTCTAGTTTCCAGAACAACCTCTTATGTGGAACTCTGTCGAAAGCCTTTTTTATGTCTAGATAGATGCAGTCAACCCAACTACCTTTTTCCTTTAAAATCTCTGTGGCTCAATCATAGAAACTGAGTAAATTCGATACACAGGATCTTCCAGATCGAAAACAATACTGTCTGTGTGATATTATATAATTTCTCTCCAGGTGTTCTACCCATTTAGTTTTTATTATTTTTTTTTCAATCTTTTCACTGTTACACTTGTCAATGATTCAGGTCTATAACTGAGAGAGGTGGGGTCTTCCCTGTTGCCACTTTTGTAGATTGGAACTATGTTAGCCTTTTTCCACATGTTTGCTATAACTCCTGTACACAGGGATGCCTGAAAGATCAGGTGAAGTGGAAGGCTGAGCTCAGATGCACATTCTCTCAGAACCCATGGTGAAACTCCATCTGGACCAACTGCTTTGTTCTTACTTAGCTCCTTTAGCATATTTTCCACTTCATCTCTAGACACCTCTATACGCTCTATGATGTTCTCAGAAATTCTTATTGTGTCTGGTTCTCTTAAGATTTCATTTTGTATAAACACACTTTGGAACTTTTGGTTTAATGTTTCACACATTGCATTATCATTTTCTGTGAATCTGTTTCCTATTTTCAACCTCTGGATATTATCCTTTACCTGCAATTTGTTGTTTATGAATTTGTAGAATAGGCCCAGTTCTGTTTTACATTTATCCATTATCCCTTTTTAAAAATTTCTTTCTGCCTCTTCCCTTACTGCTGTATAGTTGTTTCTCGCATCTTTGTATCGCTGGTATGATTGGGGGTTTGGCTTCTTTCTATATTGATACCTGCTTGATGGGGTTCTGCTCTTCTACTCCCCAAGCCCGGCCCGAGGCCAGGCTCGACTTGTGAGAGTTTGGTCCACCAGGCTGTTGCTTGGAGCGGCCCGCAGGGCCACATACCCACCACATCCCGGCTGATCCGGAACTTCTCTTAGAAAACAGTCCAGTTTTCTCCTGAAGATGTCCACGGTTGTTCCGGCAATATTTCTTATAGTCGCTGGGAGGACGTTGAACAACCGCGGACCTCTGATGTTTATACAGTGCTCTCTGATTGTGCCTGTGGCACCTCTGCTCTTCACTGGTTCAATCTTGCATTTTTTTCCATATCGTTCACTCCAGTACGTTGTTATTTTACTGTGTAGATTTGGGACCTGGCCCTCCAGTATCTTCCATGTGTATATTATTTGGTATCTCTCTCATCTCCTTTCTAGAGAGTACATTTGGAGAGCTTTTAGACGATCCCAATAATTTAGGTGTTTTATCTCTTCTATGCGTGCCGTATATGTTCTCTGTATTCCCTCTATTTCAGCAATCTCTCCTGCTCTGAAGGGGGAAGTGAATACTGAGCAGTACTCGAGACGGGACAACATAAGTGACTTGAAGAGTACAATCATTGTGATGGGATCCCTGGATTTGAAAGTTCTCATAATCCATCCGATCATTTTTCTGGCCGACGCAATATTTGCTTGGTTATGCTCCCTAAACATTAGATCGTCGGACATCATTATTCCCAAATCCTTGACATGCTGTTTTTCTACTATGGGAAGATTCGATTGTGTTTTGTACCCTGCATTATGTTTCAGATCCTCATTTTTGCCATACCTGAAATTTATCACTGTTAAACATCATGTTATTTTCTGCTGCCCAATCGAAAACTTTGTTGACATCTGCTTGTAGTTTTTCAATGTCTTTCATTCCATTTTTGTGTCTTTTGGTCTGTGGCCCTCTCTCAATTTCTGTTGAACCAATCCTATTTTCTGGCCCTGCATCTCTGTTTTGGTATGAATGTTTGTGTGCCTTCATTGTATATTTTGCAAAATTTGGCATACATTTAATTTACTTCCCTGTCTAGCAACAAGTCTGCCTAATTACTTATTAAAAAAATTTTGAAGTTCCCCATAGTGACCTCTCTCTCTCTTGAAATCAAGTTTATCAACTTGATGTGTGTGTGTGTGTGTTTGGAGGCTAACTGTTTCAATGTCCCCATTTTCTGTGTGTGTGTGTGTGTTTGGAGGCTAAGCTTGCTGATACCATGTGTGTGTGTGTGTGTTTGGAGGCTAAGCTTGCTGATACCATGTGTGTGTGTGTGTTTGGAGGCTAAGCTTGCTGATACCGTGTGTGTGTGTGTGTGTTTGGAGGCTAAGCTTGCTGATACCATTTGTGTGTGTGTGTTTAGAGGCTAAGCTTGCTGATACCGTTTGTGTATGTGTGTGTGTGTTTAGAGGCTAAGCTTGCTGATACCATGTGTGTATTTGGAGGCTAAGCTTGCTGATACCATGTGTGTGTGTGTTTGGAGGCTAAGCTTGCTGATACCATGTGTGTGTGTGTTTGGAGGCTAAGCTTGCTGATACCATGTGTGTGTGTGTGTGTTTGGAGGCTAAGCTTGCTGATACCGTTTGTGTGTGTGTGTGTGTTTAGAGGCTAAGCTTGCTGATACCATGTGTGTATTTGGAGGCTAAGCTTGCTGATACCATGTGTGTGTGTGTGTTTGGAGGCTAAGCTTGCTGATACCATGTGTGTGTGTGTGTGTTTGGAGGCTAAGCTTGCTGATACCACGTGTGTGTGTGTGTGTGTGTGTTTGGAGGCTAAGCTTGCTGATACCATGTGTGTGTGTGTGTGTTTGGAGGCTAAGCTTGCTGATACCATGTGTGTGTGTGTGTGTGTGTGTTTGGAGGCTAAGCTTGCTGATACCATGTGTGTGTGTGTGTGTGTTTGGAGGCTAAGCTTGCTGATACCATGTGTGTATGTGTGTGTTTGGAGGCTAAGCTTGCTGATACCATGTGTGTGTGTGTGTTTGGAGGCTAAGTTTGCTGACACCATATGTGTACTCACCTATTTTTACTCACCTGTTTAAATAATAATAGGGGTGTGTACCATCTCTGGTGCAATTGTAGGGACCCACAGCCTTGAAGAAAATAAAGAGTATTCAGAGAAGACCTTGTGGATTCTCACTGAACACTAATCTTTTCTTCTCCTACCACCCCTCTTATTTTGTTTTATGCTGTATTCTATTATATATCATATAAATACATAGCCAAATGGCAATATTTATTATGTCTATACAAAAAAAAGACATCCACTTTATTTTTTTTCTCTCCTTTGTTTCTATGTGGATTTTGTTGTGACTAATGATTCTCCTCCTTCCCATCAACAGGTCTTCCTCACTGGGCTTGCTCGGCTTTTGTGTTACTGTGAGGGTGCCATCATCGTTTACCCTTCAAGACTGACTCATGCTGGCATTGCATTTGTGGACTTCCCTTCACAGTACACAGTCCTTCTCCATATGGTGATTGTCCAGGGCAAGCAGGGTGTGACTGCCATCTTGGAGAAGCAGGGTCTTTTAATATGAAGAATCTTCCGTCTTCTCTACTTATGCCAGCTTGTGACAGCCTTGCATTCTTGTTACTTCATGGCCCTTGGGCCTTTTTTATTTATTTTACATAATAATTTTTTTTATTAATACCCGTGTTTCACAAGAGATCCTTAACATTTTAAGCACCAATTGTATTGACTAATGTACGTCTTGTAACCTTTAAGACATAAATAGACAAGACATAGATAAATGAGTGAATAATACTGAGTGACTAGGTTAGGGCGAGGAACATAGTACAGTGTCTGACTTTGGAAGAATGCCTACTGTTTTAGAAACCTTATTGCCATGATCATAATCGTATGGGTTAAAAAGCATTTGTTGTCACTCCTACACTGTGGCTTGTTGAGCTTGAAACCTTTGCTCCTTGTTCGTGTTACATCTGACCTTTTGAAGAAATTGTATGAATCAATATCCTCCAAATTGTTCAGTATTTTAAAGGTTTCGCTCTATTACTTTCTCATTTACATATATCTAGATTTAGATTAGATGTTTTATTCAGGTAAAGGTACATACATTGCAGATGAGTTACAAAGGGAAAGACAATGACTAGAGTTCACTAGCTCTATTGGAAGAGAAACGTCTGCAAGACAAGTGTGGGCAAAAATTCAGGTAGCAGCGGCTCACAACGACCCCCAACGGCTTCATTTTGTATCTTCTCCAACTTGCCCATCCTACCTTTACCAAAACAAGAAATGACAGGTGCAGCATAATCAATAAGAAATCTCACAGTACTCAAGTACATCATTCGTAGCACTTGGACTCCCACTCCTTTCCACAGCATGCCAAGGCCTTCAGAGGTTGTAATCTCTTCCGACATTGACTCAACAGTCTGTTCATCTCAGTTTCCAAACTCTCACGGGTATATCCAACATATATGCCCAAATATTTATATATATTAACTCTCTCTATATTTTTACCGTTTATTTCCAATATAATGGGCCTCCGACTTCTACATTCAAACTTTAGTTTTGTCTTCATTAACCACCAGTCCCATGTGGTGACACAGGTTTCCGAAATTGTCCAACACTGTTTGAACCTTTGAAATATCTTTGCCCTGAAACAAAATATCATCGGCATATATGATTGGAGTTACCCAATTTGAGTATTTCTCAGATGCTATCTTATTCATTAGTACATTAAACAGGGTGAGACTCAACACTCCTCCCTGAGGTGTGCAGAGTTCTTGACCTTGATACCTTGAACCTTGAACCATACAACCTTGATACCACACCTGAGCCTTCCTTTCCTGAAGATAATCCCCCTATCCAGCGCAATAATCTCCCTTCAACACCAAGACCAGCTAATTCATATAAAATAACCTCTTTGTTGGCTTTATCAAAAGCTCCTTATGAATCAATAAAAATTCTATAATAATCATTACCATTAGCTAGACATTTAATAATACAGTCAGAGGTACTTTTTCCTCTGAGGAACCCGAAAAATTATTATACAGCTGATCACCTATTATATACAAAAGTTTATTTAAAATGATCCTCTCCATCATTTTACAAAAACACGAGGTTAAAGACACAGGTCTGTACTCTCCATTGGCTTTAGGGATAAGGATGATCATAGTTCTTTTTCATTTACTGGGAATTCTGCCCTCTTTATAATTAATATTAGAGGTCTAACAGCGGGCTTCTCGTCATAATGGCAAGTTCATTAAGTATTTCATAAGTTACTCCATCCTCCCCAGGGGGCGGTAGATTTCCCAACTTTAATCGCCGTTATTAGTTCTTCTCTGGTAATACCTGTGCAAGTGACATCACCACTGTTACCTGCTGTAAGTATAAAATCCTTTCTTAGATCTTTCCAAGAATCAAACGACTCTCGTTACAGCGGGTAATTAAATGAACTAAGTTTGGCAGCTTCCGCCCATTTATTTACGAGACCTTTTGCAAATCCTTACGGGTCAGGATGTGCAACAAAATTATGCTTTTTACCCCTTATTTCATTTATGTCTTGCCAGATTTCCTTCAAGTTTGTTACTCCTAACTTTCTCTGCAAACTCCTGCCAATACCTGCTCCAAATTTCCTTTCTCTTCTCCGCACACTTTTATGGGGGGGATGCTTTTCTATACCAGATGTTTTCCGGTTCAATGTTGCATTAAATACATCTACCTCCTTAATTAAATCTTAATAAAATGCTTCTGCCGAAACTGGCTTATAAGTATCATACCAAGACTTAATATGACCAACAAGACCCCTTAATTCTCACTTATTAAACTTTAAGCTTTTCCTCTGAAGGCAGGCATGCTTTTTATCTAGTTTAAGCTGTATTTGTAATGCAAAATCTCTTAGCATTTCATCCACAGTAAGACAATTCTCCTCTATGCCCTCAGCATTTATCAAACAAGCATAATCTAATCTCCCTCCCCTCAGATGAGTAGGAGAGGGCTCGCCCAGCAGTTGAACATCTTCATGTTCAACATGTTCATCTTCATGTTCAGAATGTTACCATCCCTATCCCCAGTTTCCTGGAGTGCTACTATGTTAATATTCTCTCTAAGAGTATAATAGTGTACATCCACCGCTCTAGTTTTTAATCCATTAACGTTCCAAGATAATATTATCAATCTACTTTCATCCATGATTAATAATAAAACTACCTTTGCCCTGTCCGTCACATTCCATGAGATACGAGAGTACCTTAGAAACTTCCTTCCAACTCCGTAATATTTTTTCTTTCTCCTCACTTGCACAACTACTACTAACATCGAAGGTAATAGTATTCATATCTATTTTCTTTGTTATTTCTGTATACCTTTTTACTTTAACGAAGGTACCCCCCAGGTGTAGGGAGGAATGATCTTTTCCAGGTATATTTTGAAAATCAGCATCGTTTTGCCACGTACCGCTTCGGTGGGTAGGCGGTTCCATGAGTTAATAACTCTGTGGGTGAAAAAGTATCTCCTGTAACTGGTAACTGGCTATTCAGACGAAGGACTTCGGGTAGATGTAGTTTACATGGACCTGAACAACGGTCGTAGTCTGCTGTCTGCTCTGTGTCGAGGCTGTAGCGTCTTGGGTCGATTAGAACTGTACACGCCGAGTGCTACATTCTTGACTGGAGATTGTACTGTGTGCTATTCGATTGATTGATGAAGATTAAGCCACCCAAGAGGTGACACGGGCATGAATACCCCGTAAGTGGTGGCCCTTTTGAGCCATTACCAGTTTGAAAAGATGATACTGGAGATGATACTGGAGATTGCCCGAAACGCATTGCGTAATAGTGGCTTTAGGCATTGAATGTACTAGCTCTATCTATATATCAATCCATTAATGTAACATCACTTGTATGTATTTACCTTACCTGAATAAACATCTGAATCTGAATCTGAATCTGAATCTGATCTGTGGAGGTGCGACTGCACCCTGCGTGACGGGAGATGTCTCCCGTGTGGTGTGTGCTATTCTGATTTATTTATAAAGATTAAGCCACCCAAGAGGTGGCACGGGCATGAATAGCCCGTAATGTGCTATTCTCAAGTCGCTTGCTTATGTACGGTGACGACACCTCACAGTAAGATATAGAAGGGTGGAAAACCGTTACCTGTAAATAGGGATAGGATTAATGCTTGTGTAATTAGTTATGCCATTATGATGATGAGATAATGGAGTATAAGGATTACTCGATCACTACATCACCTTCAACTATTACTAGGGGAACTATTCCATGGTCCAGCGATTTTCTGAAAAGGAGTTTCACTGGCAAGCATAGTGAATTAAGAGCATAAGAATAAAGGTAACTGCAGAAGGCCTATTGGCCCATACGAGGCAGCTCCTATCTATAACCACCCAAACCCACTCATATACATGTCCAACCCACGCTTGAAACAATCGAGGGACCCCACCTCCACCACGTTACGCGGTAATTGGTTCCACAAATCAACAACCCTGTTGCCAAACCAGTATTTACCCAAGTCTTTCCTAAATCTAAATTTATCCAATTTATACCCATTGTTTTGTGTTCTGTCATGTGTTGATACTTTTAATACCCTACTAATATCCCCTTTGTTATGTCCATTCATCCACTTGTAAACCTCTATCATATCACCCCTAACTCTTCGCTTTTCCAGTGAATGCAATTTAAGCTTTGTTAATCTTTCTTCATATAAAAGATTTCTATTTTGGGGAATTAACTTAGTCACCCTACTCTAGACACGTTCAAGTGAATTTATATTCATTCTATAATATGGCGACCAAAACTGAACTGCATAATGTAAATGGGGCCTAACCAGAGCAAGATATAGCTGAAGAACCACACCAGGTGTCTTGTTACTAACACTTCGATTAATAAATCCCAGTGTCCTATTTGCCTTATTACGAGCATTCATGCATTGATCCTTTTGTTTTAAATTCTTACTAATCATAACTCCCAGATCCCTTTCACAATCCGACTTCGCAATCTCAACACCATCTAGCTCGTATCTTGTAACTATCATCATTACCTAGTCTCAAAACTTTACATTTATCAGCATTAAACTGCATCTGTCAATCTTTTGACCATTTCAAAACCCTATTTAGATCAACTTGAAGTGATAGTGAGTCTTCTTCCGTGTTAATTTCCCTGCCTATTTTTGTATCATCTGCAAATTTGCAAATGTTGCTACTCAACATAAGAACACAAGAACACAAGAACAAAGGCAACTGCAGAAGGCCCACCGGCCCATACGAGGCAGCTCCTACCTACAACCACCCAATTAATTTGCCAGTTCCTTTACGACTTGGGACTTAAATCCATTTACACTTTGGGGTTCTGAGTCTTTTAGTTTGTCAATGCTCTTCCTGATTGTGTCGCGTGTAATTGGTATTTCTCTTAATTCATTCTCCTTACCTCCGACAAACATTTGTGTTGGTGATGGGATGTCATTCAAGCTTTCTAGTGTGAACACTGATGTTAGGTATTCATTGAGAGTGTTTGCCGCCCTTTTATCATACAACTTAAAATTGTTAGTCTCATCTTTTATGGGTCCTACGGAGTCAGTTCTCTGTTTGGGTTTTACTTCGTATATATTTGCCCGAAACGCTATGCGTATTAGTGGCTTTAGGTATTGTATTTTAAATTTTAAAATTTTGCCCCGAGGTGCGAGTTTATTGGGAGTACTTAGCTGTATCATTAGCAAGGTAATTAACTATAGTTTGCTGTCCTCCGTCCTTTAACAAATCCATTGACCCCTCCCCTAACCTGCCTATTTTGTGCAATAGTCGGTTTAGGATGATCCTTTCAAGCATCTTCCAAGTGCATAACATGAGACTGATAGGTCTATAATTGCCAGGGTCATTGGGTTTCGGTATTGGGACCATTATTGCATGTTTCCATTGTGTGGGCAACACTCCACATAGGAATGACTTGTTAAACAGGTGTAGTAGTGGATTGCCAGACACTTCACACAGTGCATTGAGTATGTCGTAGGTGACGCCATCTTCACCAGGTGCTGTACTTTTACCCTTTTCATAGCCCCCTTTACTTCCTTGGCTGTAATTGGTTCCCCATACTCGTCATCACTAGATTGTGCTCTTGTTATCCTAATCCTTCTGTCATTATGTCGGAGGAGCTGTTCCCTGCTTACTTCTGCAGGGAGGGAGGAGGATGATGCTGCATCACTCCACTTGTGAATTAGTTCTTCAGCCTTACCCTGGGGGTCGTTGTGAGCCGCAGGCCGGGCTCTGCTCCCCTTAGCTACCTTAATTTTTGCCCACACTTGTCTTGCAGACGTTTCTCTTCCAATAGAGCTAGTGAACTCTAGTCATTGTCTGTCCCTTTGTAACTCATCTGCAATGTATGTACCTTTACCTGACTAAAAAATCTAATCTAAATCTATATCTAATCTATATGCTTAGATATATGCAAATGAGAGAGTAATAGAGCGAAACCTTTAAAATACTGAACAATTTGGAGGATATTGATTCATACAATTTCTTCAAAAGGTCAGATGTAACACGAACAAGGAGCAAAGATTTCAAGCTCAACAAGCCACAGTGTAGGAGTGACAACAAATGCTTTTTAACCCATACGATTATGATCATGGCAATAAGGTTTCTAAAACAGTAGGCATTCTTCCAAAGTCAGACACTGTACTATGTTCCTCGCCCTAACCTAGTCACTCAGTATTATTCACTCATTTATCTATGTCTTGTCTATTTATGTCTTAAAGGTTACAAGACGTACATTAGTCAATACAATTAGTGCTTAAAATGTTAAGGATCTCTTGTGAAACACGGGTATTAATAAAAAAAAATTATTATGTAAAATAAATAAAAAAGGCCCAAGGGCCATGAAGTAACAAGAATGCAAGGCTGTCACAAGCTGGCATAAGTAGAGAAGACGGAAGATTCTTCATATTAAAAGACCCTGCTTCTCCAAGATGGCAGTCACACCCTGCTTGCCCTGGACAATCACCATATGGAGAAGGACTGTGTACTGTGAAGGGAAGTCCACAAATGCAATGCCAGCATGAGTCAGTCTTGAAGGGTAAACGATGATGGCACCCTCACAGTAACACAAAAGCCGAGCAAGCCCAGTGAGGAAGACCTGTTGATGGGAAGGAGGAGAATCATTAGTCACAACAAAATCCACATAGAAACAAAGGAGAGAAAAAAAATAAAGTGGATGTCTTTTTTTTGTATAGACATAATAAATATTGCCATTTGGCTATGTATTTATATGATATATAATAGAATACAGCATAAAACAAAATAAGAGGGGTGATAGGAGAAGAAAAGATTAGTGTTCAGTGAGAATCCACAAGGTCTTCTCTGAATACTCTTTATTTTCTTCAAGGCTGTGGGTCCCTACAATTGCACCAGAGGTGGTACACACCCCTATTATTATTTAAACAGGTGAGTAAAAATAGGTGAGTACACACACGGTGTTAGCAAACTTAGCCTCCAAACACACACACACACATGGTATCAGCAAGCTTAGCCTCCAAACACACACACACATGGTATCAGCAAGCTTAGCCTCCAAATACACACATGGTATCAGCAAGCTTAGCCTCCAAATACACACATGGTATCAGCAAGCTTAGCCTCTAAACACACACACACAAATGGTATCAGCAAGCTTAGCCTCCAAATACACACACACACATGGTATCAGCAAGCTTAGCCTCTAAACACACACACATGGTATCAGCAAGCTTAGCCTCCAAACACACACACACACACACATGGTATCAGCAAGCTTATCCTCCAAACACACACACACACATGGTATCAGCAAGCTTAGCCTCCAAACACACACACACACATGGTATCAGCAAGCTTAGCCTCCAAATACACACATGGTATCATCAAGCTTAGCCTCTAAACACACACACACACACACAAACGGTATCAGCAAGCTTAGCCTCCAAACACACACACACACACACACACACATACATGGTATCAGCAAGCTTAGCCTCCAAACACAGACACACACGGTATCAGCAAGCTTAGCCTCCAAACACACACACACACACACACACACACACACATGGTATCAGCAAGCTTAGCCTCCAAACACACACACACATGGTATCAGCAAGCTTAGCCTCCAAACACACACACACATGGTATCAGCAAGCTTAGCCTCCAAACACACACACACATGGTATCAGCAAGCTTAGCCTCCAAACACACACACACACACACACATGGTATCAGCAAGCTTAGCCTCCAAACACACACACACATGGTATCAGCAAGCTTAGCCTCCAAACACACACACACAGAAAATGGGGACATTGAAACAGTTGATAAACTTGATTTCAAGGGAAAGAGAGGTCACTATGGGGAACTTCAAATTTTTTTTAATAAGTAATTAGGCAGACTTGTTGCTAGACAGGGAAGTAAATTAAATGTATGCCAAATTTTGCAAAATTTACAATGAAGGCACACAAACATTCATACCAAAACAGAGATGCAGGGCCAGAAAACAGGATTGGTTCAACAGAAATTGAGAGAGGGCCACAGACCAAAAGACACAAAAATGGAATGAAAGACATTGAAAAACTACAAGCAGATGTCAACAAAGTTTTCGATTGGGCAGCAGAAAATAACATGTTGTTTAACAGTGATAAATTTCAGGTATGGCAAAAATGAGGATCTGAAACATAATACAGGGTACAAAACACAATCGAATCTTCCCATAGTAGAAAAACAGCATGTCAAGGATTTGGGAATAATGATGTCCGACGATCTAATGTTTAGGGAGCATAACCAAGCAAATATTGCGTCAGCCAGAAAAATGATCGGATGGATTATGAGAACTTTCAAATCCAGGGATCCCATCACAATGGTTGTACTCTTCAAGTCACTTATGTTGTCCCGTCTCGAGTACTGCTCAGTATTCACTTCCCCCTTCAGAGCAGGAGAGATTGCTGAAATAGAGGGAATACAGAGAACATATACGGCACGCATAGACGAGATAAAACACCTAAATTATTGGGATCGTCTCAAAGCTCTCCAAATGTACTCTCTAGAAAGGAGACGAGAGAGATACCAAATAATATACACATGGAAGATACTGGAGGGCCAGGTCCCAAATCTACACAGTAAAATAACAACGTACTGGAGTGAACGATATGGAAAAAAATGCAAGATTGAACCAGTGAAGAGCAGAGGTGCCACAGGCACAATCAGAGAGCACTGTATAAACATCAGAGGTCCGCGGTTGTTCAACGTCCTCCCAGCGACTATAAGAAATATTGCCAGAACAACCGTGGACATCTTCAGGAGAAAACTGGACTGTTTTCTAAGAGAAGTTCCGGATCAGCCGGGCTGTGGTGGGTATGTGGCCCTGCGGGCCGCTCCAAGCAACAGCCTGGTGGACCAAACTCTCACAAGTCGAGCATGGCCTCGGGCCGGGCTTGGGGAGTAGAAGAGCAGAACCCCATCAAGCAGGTATCAACATAGAAAGAAGCCAAACCCCCAATCATACCAGCGATACAAAGATGCGAGAAACAACTATACAGCAGTAAGGGGAGAGGCAGAAAGAAATTTTTAAAAAGGGATAATGGATAAATGTAAAACAGAACTGGGCCTATTCTACAAATTCATAAACAACAAATTGCAGGTAAAGGATAATATCCAGAGGTTGAAAATAGGAAACAGATTCACAGAAAATGATAATGCAATGTGTGAAACATTAAACCAAAAGTTCCAAAGTGTGTTTATACAAAATGAAATCTTAAGAGAACCAGACACAATAAGAATTTCTGAGAACATCATAGAGCGTATAGAGGTGTCTAGAGATGAAGTGGAAAATATGCTAAAGGAGCTAAGTAAGAACAAAGCAGTTGGTCCAGATGGAGTTTCACCATGGGTTCTGAGAGAATGTGCATCTGAGCTCAGCCTTCTACTTCACCTGATCTTTCAGGCATCCCTGTGTACAGGAGTCATAGCAAACATGTGGAAAAAGGCTAACATAGTTCCAATCTACAAAAGTGGCAACAGGGAAGACCCCACCTCTCTCAGTTATAGACCTGAATCATTGACAAGTGTAACAGTGAAAAGATTGAAAAAAAAATAATAATAAAAACTAAATGGGTAGAACACCTGGAGAGAAATTATATAATATCACACAGACAGTATTGTTTTCTATCTGGAAGATCCTGTGTATCAAATTTACTCAGTTTCTATGATTGAGCCACAGAGATTTTAAAGGAAAAAGGTAGTTGGGTCGACTGCATCTATCTAGACATAAAAAAGGCTTTCGACAGAGTTCCACATAAGAGGTTGTTCTGGAAACTAGAAAATTTTGGATGGGTGACAGGTAAGCTTCTAACATGGATGAAAAATTTTCTGACTGATAGAAAAATGAGGGCAGTAATCAGAGGCAATCGGACTGGAGAAGTGTCACAAGTGGAGTACCACAGTACATGCACCAGAAATGTTCATTGTCTACATAAATGATCTACCAGTTGGAATACAGAATTATATAAACATGTTTGCTGATGATGCTAAGATAATGGGATGGATAAGAAATTTAGATGATTGTCATGCCCTTCAAGAAGACCTGGACAAAATAAGTATATGGAGCACCACTTGGCAAATGAAATTTAATGTGAATAAATGCCATGTTATGGAATGTGGAATAGAACATAGATCCCACACAACCTACAAATTATGTGAGAAATCTTTATATAATTCTGATTAAAGAAAGAGGTCTAGGGTTTGATTCTAGATAGAAAACTATCACTTGAGGCCCACATAAAGAACGTTGTGTGAGGAGCCTATGCCACGCTTTCTAACTTCAGAATTTCGTTTAAATACATGGATGGCGAAATACTAAAGAAATTGTTCACGAGTTTTGTTCGGCCAAGGCTAGAATATGCAGCGGTTGTGTGGTGCCCATATCTTAAGAAGCACATCAACAAACTGGAAAAGGTGCAAAGACATGCTACTAAGTGGCTCCCAGAACTAAAGGGCAAGAGCTATGTGGAGAGGTCAGAGGCATTATATATGCCAAAACTAGAAGACAACAAAAAGAGGTGATAAAATCACTATGTACAAAATAGTAACAGGAATTGATAAAATCGATAGGGAAGATTTCCCGAGACCTGGAACTTCAAGAACAAAAGGTCATAGATTTAAACTAACTAAACAAAGATGCCAAAGAAATATATAAAAATTTCCTTTCGCATACAGAGTGGTACACGGTTGGAACAAGTTAAGTGAGAAGGTGGTGGCGGCCAAGACCGTCAGTAGTTTCAAAGCATTATGTGACAAAGAGTGCTGGGTAGACGGGACACCACGAGCGTAGCTCTAATCCTGTAACTACACTTAGGTAATTACATTTGGTGTCAGCAAGCTTACCGTCGAAACACACACAAACAGCCTGCCTATTATTCAAGGCCTTCTCTGAGTACTCTCTATTTTCTTCTCTGAGGCTATGGGTCCCTAATCTTGCACCAGAGGTGGTACAACTTTTAAGTTTTTAACTACTGCACTGAGCACCTGATTTTGGCAAAGACTTCTTAGTGCAATTGTCAAGGACATAGTTCTGGTATTTTTTTGTTTATAAATATTCAGGTATAGTTAATATCAAAATGTTTCAAAACTCAACAATTTATATTTCACAACAAAAAAAGTAATGAAAACATTACAAAACATTAAAATATAGCCTAATTAATTTTTTAATAAAATAGCACAACTCTCAGAATGTCTAAAGGTGCTTTGAGCAATGAAGTAGTTAATTTTATATATAATATTATATATATAATATATATTTACCTGTGAATACTGCTTAGCAAAAATTTGATCTCTGTGAAAATTGGTCTCGTCATTGCTAGGAGATATTTTAAGACCATGATTTGCTGTGGATGGCACTGTAGTCTTCAAGTCATCAATCTAAAAATAGAGGTAATCTTTTAAAATGTAAATTTTGTATAAAAAAAATGCAAAAATAAATTGCAAGAATAATATGAAGTTATTATACAATTTTTTTTTAATTATTTAAATATTTGTGAGACATTATTAAGAAATGTATGAAGTACAGATTCTCTAAGACCTGATATGTATCTGCTTATGTTCCACCACATTACATTCAGGGCTGAAGAGAAAACACAGCCAGTAAGGTAATGATCACTTAGGATGGACTGGGATGCTACATGTAGGTGGGGGCTAAGCTGCGTGAGGCTAGGATGCCCAGCCTGCCTTGTCTAGGCTGGGCTGGGCTAGGCAACACTAGGAAGGAGTCAACAAATCTCTGGAGTGCCTTACTTTTCCTGATATCCTTAAAGAAGCAAGAATGATGCCATTTTATAAAGGAGGCAAGACAGCAGACATAAACAATTAAAGAAAAATATCAAATCTACTTATACTTTCAAAAATATTTGATTTTTTTTTTACAAACATCTCTTCCTACTTTGTAAAATTCAACATGAATACAAACACACACACACATCCCTAGGAAGCAGCCCATAGCAGCTGTCTAACTCCCAGGTACTTATTTACTGTTAGGTGAACCAGATATAGAGAATAACCACAAAATGCTATCTTTATAAGAACTATCTTGTAAAGCCACTAGTACACGCAGCATTTCAGGCAGGATATATAAAATATTATATATATATATATATATATATATATATATATATATATATATATATATATATATATATATATATATAATATATATATATATATATGAATACATACATACGGGACAAAGAGCCAGAGCTCAACCACCGCAAGCACAACTAGGTGAGTACACACACACACACACACACACATTATATATATATATATATATATATATATATATATATATATATATATATATATATATATATATATATATATATATATATATATATATATATATAAGCGCGAACAAGCCTGAATGGTCCCCAGGACATATGCAACTGAAAACTCACACCCCAGAAGTGACTCGAACCCATACTCCCAGAAGCAACGCATCTGGTATGTACAAGACGCCTTAATCCACTTGACCATCACGACCGGACATAATGAGGTGATAGCCGAGGCTATTTGAACCACCCCACCGCCGGCACTCGGATAGTTATCTTGGGCATAGCATTTTACCAAATCACCTCATTCTTTGGGGCAACACGTGAGGAACACAAATGCGAACAAGCCTGAATGGTCCCCAGGACATATGCAACTGAAAACTCACACCCCAGAAGTGACTCGAACCCATACTCCCAGAAGCAACGCATCTGGTATGTACAAGACGCCTTAATCCACTTGACCATCACGACCGGACATAATGAGGTGATAGCCGAGGCTATTTGAACCACCCCACCGCCGGCACTCGGATAGTTATCTTGGGCATAGCATTTTACCAAATCACCTCATTCTTTGGGGCAACACGTGAGGAACACAAATGCGAACAAGCCTGAATGGTCCCCAGGACATATGCAACTGAAAACTCACACCCCAGAAGTGACTCGAACCCATACTCCCAGAAGCAACGCATCTGGTATGTACAAGACGCCTTAATCCACTTGACCATCACGACCGGACATAATGAGGTGATAGCCGAGGCTATTTGAACCACCCCACCGCCGGCACTCGGATAGTTATCTTGGGCATAGCATTTTACCAAATCACCTCATTCTTTGGGGCAACACGTGAGGAACACAAATGCGAACAAGCCTGAATGGTCCCCAGGACATATGCAACTGAAAATCCACTTGACCATCACGACCGGACAAAATGAGGTGATAGCCGAGGCTATTTGAACCACCCCACCGCCGGCACTCGGATAGTTATCTTGGGCATAGCATTATATCAAATCACCTCATTCTTAGGGGCACACGTGAGGAACACATTTTATATTTATATATACCCCAGAAGTGACTCGAACCCATACTCCCAGAAGCAACGCATCTGGTATGTACAAGACGCCTTAATCCACTTGACCATCACGACCGGACATAATGAGGTGATAGCCGAGGCTATTTGAACCACCCCACCGCCGGCACTCGGATAGTTATCTTGGGCATAGCATTTTACCAATAGCATTTTACCATAGCATTTTATATATATATAACTGAAAACTCACACCCCAGAAGTGACTCGAACCCATACTCCCAGAAGCAACGCAACTGGTATGTACAAGACGCCTTAATCCACTTGACCATCACGACCGGACAAAATGAGGTGATAGCCGAGGCTATTTGAACCACCCCACCGCCGGCACTCGGATAGTTATCTTGGGCATAGCATTATATCAAATCACCTCATTCTTAGGGGCACACGTGAGGAACACAAATGCGAACAAGCCAGAATGGTCCCCTGGACAATATGCAACTGAAAACTCACACCCCAGAAGTGACTCGAACCCATACTCCCAGAAGCAACGCAACTGGTATGTACAAGACGCCTTAATCCACTTGACCATCACGACCGGACAAAATGAGGTGATAGCCGAGGCTATTTGAACCACCCCACCGCCGGCACTCGGATAGTTATCTTGGGCATAGCATTTTACCAAATCACCTCATTCTTAGGGGCACACGTGAGGAACACAAATGCGAACAAGCCAGAATGGTCCCCTGGACAATATGCAACTGAAAACTCACACCCCAGAAGTGACTCGAACCCATACTCCCAGAAGCAACGCAACTGGTATGTACAAGACGCCTTAATCCACTTGACCATCACGACCGGACAAAATGAGGTGATAGCCGAGGCTATTTGAACCACCCCACCGCCGGCACTCGGATAGTTATCTTGGGCATAGCATTTTACCAAATCACCTCATTCTTAGGGGCACACGTGAGGAACACAAATGCGAACAAGCCAGAATGGTCCCCTGGACAATATGCAACTGAAAACTCACACCCCAGAAGTGACTCGAACCCATACTCCCAGAAGCAACGCAACTGGTATGTACAAGACGCCTTAATCCACTTGACCATCACGACCGGACAAAATGAGGTGATAGCCGAGGCTATTTGAACCACCCCACCAATATATATATATATATATATATATATATATATATATATATATATATATATATATATATATATATATATATATATATATATATATATATATATATATATATTAGTATATTTTGGTAGCAGTCTTTCCTGTAGACATATATTATTAAATATGACCGAAAAAGTAAGATTAATAATTCTAACACGAATTTTCTCAATCTTTCGTACATTACGCTTCACTGTTGGAGGTAAATCAAAAATCACTTCTCCAAAATTCATTTTTATTTCTAGTCTGACGCGACACGGGCGCGTTTCGTAAAACTTATTACATTTTCAAAGACTTCACAAATACACAACTGATTAGAACTTGCGTTTCCCTGATTTTATATCTACATTTGAGTGAGGTGGGAAGGGTGATGTGGCATTAACACAAGACAGAACACTAGGGGATATTAATAGGGTATTAAAAGTATCAACACAAGACAGAACAGAAACAATGGGTATTGAATAGAAGTGTTTGTAGAAAGCCTATTGGTCCATATTTCTTGATGCTTCTATATTGGAGCGGAGTCTTGAGGTGGGTAGAATATAGTTGTGCAATAATTGGCTGTTGATTGCTGGTGTTGACTTCTTGATGTGTAGTGCCTCGCAAACGTCAAGCCGCCTGCTATCGCTGTATCTATCGATGATTTCTGTGTTGTTTACTAGGATTTCTCTGGCGATGGTTTGGTTATGGGAAGAGATTATATGTTCCTTAATGGAGCCCTGTTGCTTATGCATCGTTAAACGCCTAGAAAGAGATGTTGTTGTCTTGCCTATATACTGGGTTTTTTGGAGCTTACAGTCCCCAAGTGGGCATTTGAAGGCATAGACGACGTTAGTCTCTTTTAAAGCGTTCTGTTTTGTGTCTGGAGAGTTTCTCATGAGTAGGCTGGCCGTTTTTCTGGTTTTATAGTAGATCGTCAGTTGTATCCTCTGATTTTTGTCTGTAGGGATAACGTTTCTATTAACAATATCTTTCAGGACCCTTTCCTCCGTTTTATGAGCTGTGGAAAAGAAGTTCCTGTAAAATAGTCTAATAGGGGGTATAGGTGTTGTGTTAGTTGTCTCTTCGGAGGTTGCATGGCTTTTCACTTTCCTTCTTATGATGTCTTCGATGAAACCATTGGAGAAGCCGTTATTGACTAGGACCTGCCTTACCCTACAGAGTTCTTCGTCGACTTGCTTCCATTCTGAGCTGTGGCTGAGAGCACGGTCGACGTATGCGTTAACAACACTCCTCTTGTACCTGTCAGGGCAGTCGCTGTTGGCATTTAGGCACATTCCTATGTTAGTTTCCTTTGTGTAGACTGCAGTGTGGAAACCTCCGCCCTTTTCCATGACTGTTACATCTAGAAAAGGCAGCTTCCCATCCTTTTCCGTCTCGTAAGTGAAACGCAGCACGGAACTCTGCTCAAATGCCTCCTTCAGCTCCTGCAGATGTCTGACATCAGGTACCTGTGTAAAAATGTCGTCAACATACCTGCAGTATATGGCCGGTTTCAAGTTCATGTCGACTAAGACTTTTTGCTCGATGGTACCCATGTAGAAGTTTGCAAACAGGACACCTAGGGGAGAACCCATGGCGACCCCATCTACTTGCTTATACATGTGCCCATCCGGGCTCAAGAAGGGTGCCTCTTTAGTACAAGCTTGTAGTAGTTTCCTCAGAATACTTTCTGGCATGTCAAGAGGAGTACAGGCTGGATCACGATACACTCTGTCGGCTATCATTCCGATTGTCTCGTCCACAGGTACGTTGGTAAACAGCGATTCTACGTCCAACGAGGCTCTTATCCCTGTGGCCCGTGCGCCCCGCAGTAAGTCCACAAATTCCTTTGGAGACTTCAGGCTGAAGGCGCAAGGAACATAAGGAGTCAGCAGGCCGTTGAGTCGCTTCGCCAGTCTGTACGTGGGTGTGGGTATCTGGCTAATGATTGGCCGAAGTGGGTTTCCAGGCTTGTGCGTCTTGACATTTCCATACGCATATCCAGGTTTATATTCCCCAATGATCTTTGGCAGGTGGAGTCCGGATTTCTTGGCGTTCACAGTTTCGATCAGTTTGTTGACCTTTGCTTTTAATTCGGCTGTAGTGTCCTTCGTTACCCTTTGGAACTTAGTTTGGTCAGAGAGTATGATGTTCATTTTCGTCAGATATTCGTCTTTTTTAAGAATGACATATATTGGCGACTTGTCACCTCTCCTGACAACTATCTCCTTGTTCTCACGAAGGCTTTTAGCTGCCGCTTTAAGCTCGGGGGACAGTATGGTGCTTCTGTAGTTGCCTCGATTCTTTCCTCCTTCTGCAATAAGTTCTGCTTGTAAGGTATCTTTGGTATCCCTACAGACAAAAATCAGAGGATACAACTGACGATTTACTATAAAACCAGAAAAACGGCCAGCCTACTCATGAGAAACTCTCCAGACACAAAACAGAACGCTTTAAAAGAGACTAACGTCGTCTATGCCTTCAAATGCCCACTTGGGGACTGTAAGCTCCAAAAAACCCAGTATATAGGCAAGACAACAACATCTCTTTCTAGGCGTTTAACGATGCATAAGCAACAGGGCTCCATTAAGGAACATATAATCTCTTCCCATAACCAAACCATCGCCAGAGAAATCCTAGTAAACAACACAGAAATCATCGATAGATACAGCGATAGCAGGCGGCTTGACGTTTGCGAGGCACTACACATCAAGAAGTCAACACCAGCAATCAACAGCCAATTATTGCACAACTATATTCTACCCACCTCAAGACTCCGCTCCAATATAGAAGCATCAAGAAATATGGACCAATAGGCTTTCTACAAACACTTCTATTCAATACCCATTGTTTCTGTTCTGTCTTGTGTTGATACTTTTAATACCCTATTAATATCCCCTAGTGTTCTGTCTTGTGTTAATGCCACATCACCCTTCCCACCTCACTCAAATGTAGATATAAAATCAGGGAAACGCAAGTTCTAATCAGTTGTGTATTTGTGAAGTCTTTGAAAATGTAATAAGTTTTACGAAACGCGCCCGTGTCGCGTCAGACTAGAAATAAAAATGAATTTTGGAGAAGTGATTTTTGATTTACCTCCAACAGTGAAGCGTAATGTACGAAAGATTGAGAAAATTCGTGTTAGAATTATTAATCTTACTTTTTCGGTCATATTTAATAATATATGTCTACAGGAAAGACTGCTACCAAAATATACTAATGTTAAAGTGCACGACCCAGCAGCAAGGAATCAAGCCTTCACGATTAAATATCGCCAGGATCTGATTCGTGATCAGATATACAAGGCAGAGAATGAAATCAAAGACAACAAAACGCAACTACTTCATGCTACAAACGAGTGGAGAAATAGCAACATCGACCATAGTATCCGTACCCGCATTGAACAACACCTCGACATCCTCACAGACCAACATCACCTCAGCACTGAAACAAGGATTATCAAGAAACTAACAACATTATATGGAGGACCTATGGCAATTCCACGACCAAGAGATGGCTTCCTGAACCTTGCAGGAATTAACCTCACTGAGGACCAAGTCACTCTCCTAAATCTGGGCATAAACTGTCATGTTATGTCCAGACCGAGTGAAATGGCCCGGAAAGTAGAGTTGGAAATTCTGTTGGACGACATATTCGACCTCGAGACACAAAAGAAGGTCACTACCAAAGATACCTTACAAGCAGAACTTATTGCAGAAGGAGGAAAGAATCGAGGCAACTACAGAAGCACCATACTGTCCCCCGAGCTTAAAGCGGCAGCTAAAAGCCTTCGTGAGAACAAGGAGATAGTTGTCAGGAGAGGTGACAAGTCGCCAATATATGTCATTCTTAAAAAAGACGAATATCTGGCGAAAATGAACATCATACTCTCTGACCAAACTAAGTTCCAAAGGGTAACGAAGGACACTACAGCCGAATTAAAAGCAAAGGTCAACAAACTGATCGAAACTGTGAACGCCAAGAAATCCGGACTCCACCTGCCAAAGATCATTGGGGAATATAAACCTGGATATGCGTATGGAAATGTCAAGACGCACAAGCCTGGAAACCCACTTCGGCCAATCATTAGCCAGATACCCACACCCACGTACAGACTGGCGAAGCGACTCAACGGCCTGCTGACTCCTTATGTTCCTTGCGCCTTCAGCCTGAAGTCTCCAAAGGAATTTGTGGACTTACTGCGGGGCACACGGGCCACAGGGATAAGAGCCTCGTTGGACGTAGAATCGCTGTTTACCAACGTACCTGTGGACGAGACAATCGGAATGATAGCCGACAGAGTGTATCGTGATCCAGCCTGTACTCCTCTTGACATGCCAGAAAGTATTCTGAGGAAACTACTCCAAGCTTGTACTAAAGAGGCACCCTTCTTGAGCCCGGATGGGCACATGTATAAGCAAGTAGATGGGGTCGCCATGGGTTCTCCCCTAGGTGTCCTGTTTGCAAACTTCTACATGGGTACCATCGAGCAAAAAGTCTTAGTCGACATGAACTTGAAACCGGCCATATACTGCAGGTATGTTGACGATATTTTTACACAGGTACCTGATGTCAGACATCTGCAGGAGCTGAAGGAGGCATTTGAGCAGAGTTCCGTGCTGCGTTTCACTTACGAGACGGAAAAGGATGGGAAGCTGCCTTTTCTAGATGTAACAGTCATGGAAAAGGGCGGAGGTTTCCACACTGCAGTCTACACAAAGGAAACAAACATAGGAATGTGCCTAAATGCCAACAGCGACTGCCCTGACAGGTACAAGAGGAGTGTTGTTAACGCATACGTCGACCGTGCTCTCAGCCACAGCTCAGAATGGAAGCAAGTCGACGAAGAACTCTGTAGGGTAAGGCAGGTCCTAGTCAATAACGGCTTCTCCAATGGTTTCATCGAAGACATCATAAGAAGGAAAGTGAAAAGCCATGCAACCTCCGAAGAGACAACTAACACAACACCTATACCCCCTATTAGACTATTTTACAGGAACTTCTTTTCCACAGCTCATAAAACGGAGGAAAGGGTCCTGAAAGTTATTGTTAATAGAAACGTTATCCCTACAGACAAAAATCAGAGGATACAACTGACGATCTACTATAAAACCAGAAAAACGGCCAGCCTACTCATGAGAAACTCTCCAGACACAAAACAGAACGCTTTAAAAGAGACTAACGTCGTCTATGCCTTCAAATGCCCACTTGGGGACTGTAAGCTCCAAAAAACCCAGTATATAGGCAAGACAACAACATCTCTTTCTAGGCGTTTAACGATGCATAAGCAACAGGGCTCCATTAAGGAACATATAATCTCTTCCCATAACCAAACCATCGCCAGAGAAATCCTAGTAAACAACACAGAAATCATCGATAGATACAGCGATAGCAGGCGGCTTGACGTTTGCGAGGCACTACACATCAAGAAGTCAACACCATCAATCAACAGCCAATTATTGCACAACTATATTCTACCCACCTCAAGACTCCGCTCCAATATAGAAGCATCAAGAAATATGGACCAATAGGCTTTCTACAAACACTTCTATTCAATACCCATTGTTTCTGTTCTGTCTTGTGTTGATACTTTTAATACCCTATTAATATCCCCTAGTGTTCTGTCTTGTGTTAATGCCACATCACCCTTCCCACCTCACTCAAATGTAGATATAAAATCAGGGAAACGCAAGTTCTAATCAGTTGTGTATTTGTGAAGTCTTTGAAAATGTAATAAGTTTTACGAAACGCGCCCGTGTCGCGTCAGACTAGAAATAAAAATGAATTTTGGAGAAGTGATTTTTGATTTACCTCCAACAGTGAAGCGTAATGTACGAAAGATTGAGAAAATTCGTGTTAGAATTATTAATCTTACTTTTTCGGTCATATTTAATAATATATATATATATATATATATATATATATATATATATATATATATATATATATATATATATATATATATATATATATATATATATATATATATGCAATTGACGATCACAAAACACTGATCATTTTATGCGGAAAATCCACAGAGAAATATGAAATGAGGTGAACGTTTCGGCTTTGTTAAAGCCTTTGTCAACACCAGACTGACCTAACGCAACTGATCTAACTGATCCCGTGGTCAGTCTGGTGTTGACAAAGGCTTTAACAAAGCCGAAACGTTCACCTCATTTCATATTTCTCTGTGGATTTTCCGCATACATACATACATACATACATACATACATACATATATATATATATATATATATATATATATATATATATATATATATATATATATATATGGAACTCTCAACCCTATAAGTGGAGGGTTCCTACATACTCAACCAGAGGTGGTACCCTCTATATATTAATAAAAAGGCAAGGCTATGCTAAATCTTGGCAGGGATTGGCTTGGCTAAGCTGGTCAGGGCTTGGCTAGGGTAGGAAGGACTGGTCATGTTTAAAAGCAAGGCAGGGTTAGGCTAGGCAAGACTAGGTAAGAGTATACTGGGATAGGCTTGGCTACGGTAGGCTAGGAAGAGGTAAACTAGGATAAGCAAGGCTGTGCAAGCACTATGCACAGCTAGAATGAACTATGCTAAGATGGCTTAAGCTGGGCTAGGTTAGGATAAGCTGAGTCATGCAGGGCCCCGATTGACCAGTGGAGTCTAATAGTCTAATCTTCTAGCTAGTTTGCTGACCTAAGAGTGTAAATGCCTAGCCCCTAACCTGAGATATATACAAGAGTTGTTACATTCTTGTACAGCCACTAGTACGAGTAGCGTTTCGGGCAGGTCCCTGGAATACGATCCCCGCCGCGAAGAATCGTTTTTTCATCCAAGTACACATTTTACTGTTGCGGTAAACAGAGGCTACAGTTAAGGAATTGCGCCCAGTAAATCCTCCCCGGCCAGGATACGAACCCATGACATAGCGCTCGCGGAACGCCAGGCGAGTGTCCTACCACTACACCACCTGCTGCAATATTATTATAAAAGAAATATTACTTATTATAATCGTAAATACTAAATACCTGTTGTGTTGATTTAGGGGCGACGACGATCGTGGGATCGGATGCGAGCCACAGGTGGCCTACACCATGCTTTCTAAGGCGTCCCTCTCATAACAAAAACAAATCCGTGCATTCATACACAAACAGAGATCCCGTGGTTATGCGAATACTTGCAATTCTTTTACTTAAAATAATAACAATTAGATTAATAATAATTAACATAATTTTTACTCAAGATTCATAAAAATCATTAATACTATTTTAAAAAAAGATTTATAAGACATCTAAAAACAGATATACAGACTTTGTGTGATATTTATTTCAACATTATACATTAATAGAATGTTGTAACTATTATTTTTAAATATTAGGTAGTTTCCAGCTACGTATATCGCATATAAACGTTGCAAAAAGATTTTAGACTGAATTAACACATTATACATTTATGGAGTAATTAACAACAAAACAATCTTTATTTTCATTGCAGAACATATATCAGAGCATACTAGTGACTCATACATTTAAAATAGTGTGATTTTTAAACAATTCGGTTGTAAACCCGCAGAACCGCCTACCCGCCAAAGACGTAACATAAGAAATGGTATATAATTCATTATTTTAAATTACATATATAATCATTAATAATATTCGGCAGCTATCGAGGTTCTCCATAGGTAAATTCCTGTACTCTAACAAGATGCTACTTGCTGTTTAGCTGTTTAAATTCTTGGAAAATTGTAATGACCAGCGACATAAAATATAACAATGAAATAGTAGCTGGTAACTGTAGCTGAACGAAAAATTAATTCCAAATTGATTAGATGTTTTTCTAAATATAAAGATCGACCTGAAGGAATTTTATGAATTATGGACTAATTAAACAAAAAAATAGGTAATTTTACTTGAAGAACAGATACCAGAGAATAGTTAGTGAGTACATTTATATTGTATAATGGGAGAAAGCCCCTGGTAGCCGCGAATTAAAATAACCACCTACATTAATTGATAACTAGGAAATAGTACCTGGAAACTTTATCTGAACGAAAACACAATACCAATTTGTTTAGATGTTTTTCTTAATATAAAGATCAACAGTAAGGAATCTTATTCATTATGGACAAATTAACAAAAAAAAACGATAATTTTCATTGAGGACCATATATTAGAGCATACTTAGTCACTTATATATTAAAAGTATTGTGTATTTTGAACCATTGAGGTTGTAAACAAACAGAACGGCCTACCCGAAAAGTCGTAACATAAAATGTTGCATATGTTTGCTAATTTATTATTTGATAAATGATTATTATTAATTTACGACAACTATAGAGGTTTCCCATTAGTTAAATTACTGTAGTCTGACTAAATGCTACTACGAAACCTATATAAATCCTGGGAAAGTCACAATGACCAGCGACATTAAAGCATAGAGGGTTAAATAGTAACAGGCAACTGTCGGCGAACGAAAAATTCATTTCCAAATTTATTAGATGTTTTCCTAAATATAAAGATCGATAGGCTGGAATTTTCTGGATTATTGCCTAATTAAGGCAAAAATATATATATTTTTACTTGAAGAACAAATATCAGAGCATAGTCTGTGAGTTATAGAATAATAAGAGTGTGGTATTTCATTGTATAACAAGAGATAGTCCATGGAAGCGAAAATAGACGTAGTTTTACACAAAATAACGTCCAAAAACAGCCGTAGAGTCAAACGGCAAATGTTGACGTTCTTTTTAAGAGGACAGGTTGATGCATCAAGCCTATACTGACGCCTTCACTGTCGTCATCAGTCCCGTCTCTGTTTACACCACATAAATCCTAATGTTTACACCACATAAATCCTAATGTTTACACCACATAAATCCTAATGTTTACACCACATAAATCCTAATGTTTACACCACATAAATCCTAATGTTTACACCACATAAATCCTAATGTTTACACCACATAAATCGTAATGTGTACACCACATAAATCCTAATGTTTACACCACATAAATCCTAATGTTTACACCACATAAATCCTAATCTTTATACCACATAAATCCTAATGTTTACACCACATAAATCCTAATGTTTACACCACATCAATCCAAATGTTTACACCACATAAATCCTAATGTTTACACCACATTAATCCTAATGTTTACACCACATAAATCCTAATGTTTACACCACATAAATGCTAATGTTTACACCACATAAATGCTAATGTTTACACCACATAAATGCTAATGTTTACACCACATAAATCCTAATGTTTACACCACATAAATGCTAATGTTTACACCACATAAATCCTAATGTTTACACCACATAAATCCTAATGTTTACACCACATAAATCCTAATGTTTACACCACATAAATCCTAATGTTTACACCACATAAATCCTAATGTTTACACCACATAAATCCTAATGTTTACACCAAATAAATCCTAATGTTTACACCACATAAATCCTAATGTTTACACCACATAAATCCTAATGTGTACACCACATAAATCCTAATGTGTACACCACATAAATCCTAATGTTTACACCACATTAATCCTAATGTTTACTCCACATAAATCCTAATGTGTACACCACATAAATCCTAATGTTTACACCACATAAATCTTAAATAGTCACAGTTTAGCTTTTTGGAATCCTATTTAATTCTTACCAAAAACACTAACCCTCTAAAAAACAATGAAAGTAGTTAAGACGAGGGCTGTCGAGCCCAAAGTAATCAAAATATAAAATTTAAGCTATTTAAATTTGTGTATATATATATATATATATATATATATATATATATATATATATATATATATATATATATATATATATATAAATATATATATATATATATATATATATATATATATATATATATATATATATATATATATATATATATATATATATATATATATATATATACTTAGTGATAAATAAGCTAGGCCGAAGCTTATAATAAAAGTGGCAGTACCTAATTACGGCACACATTTGTATTATTATCAAAGAGTGCTAATGCGAGGTTACATTCCAGGCTGGTGAATGGTGTGCACATCAGCCGCTGCAAGTAACCCATTATAACTCCTCTAGAAAGAAGCCTGGTACTCGACACGCCGGGCCTGACTTCATCAACTACAACAGTTAAGACTCGACCAATTATTGTAATGTTATTTTGTAATTTTTGTATTGGTTTAATTTTTTTATATCGAGGGTAAATACCACATTAATTTTGGTCGTTTGGGTTGACAACCAAAACTCCAGGATAATATAAATATATATATATATATATATATATATTTATATATATATATATATATATATATATATATAAATATATATATATATATATATATATATATATATAAATATATATATATATATATATATATATATATATATATATATATATATATATATATATATATATATATATATATATATATATATATATATATATATATATATATATATATATATATATAATATATATATAACCCCCCTAAAAAACACTTCGGAGCTGATCAAGCAGGTGGGGCGGCCAACCACAGGGAAACAGCAAAATCACTCAAGTACAGGCGACTGGAAGGTCAATACCTCTTTGTTCCAATAGCGTCTGAGACGCATGGCTCCTGGGGCAAGAGTGCCTTGGGATTTCTCAAGGAATTGGGTTCCAAGCTCATTGACGTCACAAGAGACCCAAGGGCTTCCAGTTTTTTATTTCAGCGTCTCAGTGTGGCGATCCAGAGGGGGAAATGCTTGCTGCGTCCTCGGTTCCTGTCCAGAAGCGGAGGAGCTTCAAGAGATCCATAACCTTAAGGCATTTGTCTTGTATGTTTGTAACCTTTAAATACACAATAAAGGAAAAAAAAAAAAGGGAAGGGGGTGGTAGGAGAAAAGCACACAGAAACTGTATTGGAGGGGACCTACATTCCCTCCAATGCGTGATGTGTGGTTTCCTCCGAGGCTATGGGTCCCCCTTCTTCCAGCCAGAGGTGGTACTCCCTTCCCTATTATTCAAAAAAAAAATATATATATATATTAGTATATTTTGGTAGCAGTCTTTCCTGTAGACATATATTATTAAATATGACCGAAAAAGTAAGATTAATAATTCTAACACGAATTTTCTCAATCTTTCGAACATTTCTTTTCACTGTTGGAGGTAAATCAAAAATCAATTCTCCAAAATTCATTTTTATTTCAAGTCTGACGCGACACGAGCGCGTTTCGTAAAACTTATTACATTTTCAAAGACTTTAGTTCACAAATACACAACTGAATAGAACTTACGCATCTCCGATTTTATATCTACATTTGAGTGAGGTGGAAGGAGTGATGTGGCATTAACACAAGACAGAACAAGAGGTGGCATTAATAGGGTATTAATTTCATCAACACAAGACAGAACACGAAACAATGGGTATTGAATAGACGTGTTTGTAGAAAGCCTATTGGTCCATATTTCTTGATGCTTCTATATTGGAGCGAAGTCTTGAGGTGGGTAGAATATAGTTGTGCATTAATTAGCTGTTGATTGCTGGTGTTGACTTCTTGATGTGTAGTGCCTCGCAAACGTCAAGCCGCCTGCTATCGCTGTATCTATCGATGATTTCTGTGTTGTTTACTAGGATTTCTCTGGCGATGGTTTGGTTGTGGGAAGAGATTATATGTTCCTTAATAGAGCCCTGTTGCTTATGCATCGTTAAACGCCTAGAAAGAGATGTTGTTGTCTTGCCTATATACTGGGTTTTTTGGAGCTTACAGTCCCCAAGTGGGCATTTGAAGGCATAGACGACGTTGGTCTCTTTTAAAGTGTTCTGCTTTGTGTCTGGAGAGTTTCTCATGAGTAGGCTGGCCGTTTTTCTGGTTTTATAGTAAATCGTCAGTTGTATCCTCTGATTTTTGTCTGTAGGGATAACGTTTCTATTAACAATATCTTTCAGGACCCTTTCCTCCGTTTTATGAGCTGTGGAAAAGAAGTTCCTGTAAAATAGTCTAATAGGGGGTATAGGTGTTGTGTTAGTTGTCTCTTCAGAGGTTGCATGGCGTTTCACTTTCCTTCTTATGATGTCTTCGACGAAACCATTGGAGAAGCCGTTGTTGACTAGGACCTGCCTTACCCTACAGAGTTCTTCGTCGACTTGCTTCCGTTCTGAGCTGTGGCTGAGAGCACGGTCGACATATGCGTTAACAACACTCCTCTTGTACCTGTCTGGGCAGTCGCTGTTGGCATTTAGGCACATTCCTATGTTCGTTTCCTTAGTGTAGACTGCAGTGTGGAAACCTCCGCTCTTTTCCATGACTGTTACATCTAGAAAGGGCAGCTTCCCATCTTTTTCCATCTCGTAAGTGAAACGCAGCACGGAACTCTGCTCAAATGCCTCCTTCAGCTCCTGCAGATGTCTGACATCAGGTACCTGTGTAAAAATGTCGTCAACATACCTGCAGTATATGGCCGGTTTCAAGTTCATGTCGACTAAGACTTTTTGCTCGATGGTACCCATGTAGAAGTTTGCAAACAGGACACCTAGGGGAGAACCCATGGCGACCCCATCTACTTGCTTATACATGTGCCCATCCGGGCTCAAGAAGGGTGCCTCTTTAGTACAAGCTTGGAGTAGTTTCCTCAGAATATTTTCTGGTATGTCAAGAGGAGTACAGGCTGGATCACGATACACTCTGTCGGCTTTCATCCCGATTGTCTCGTCCACAGGTACGTTGGTAAACAGCGATTCTACGTCCAACGAGGCTCTTATCCCTGTGGCCCGTGTGCCCCGCAGTAAGTCAACAAATTCCTTTGGAGACTTCAGGCTGAAGGCGCAAGGAACATAAGGAGTCAGCAGGCCGTTGAGTCGCTTCGCCAGTCTGTACGTGGGTGTGGGTATCTGGCTAATGATTGGCCGAAGTGGGTTTCCAGGCTTGTGCGTCTTGACATTTCCATACGCATATCCAGGTTTATATTCCCCAATGATCTTTGGCAGGTGGAGTCCGGATTTCTCGGCGTTCACAGTTTCAAATCCGGACTCCACCTGCCAAAGATCATTGGGGAATATAAACCTGGATATGCGTATGGAAATGTCAAGACGTACAAGCCTGGAAACCCACTTCGGCCAATCATTAGCCAGATACCCACACCCACGTACAGACTGGCGAAGCGACTCAACGGCCTGCTGACTCCTTATGTTCCTTGCGCCTTCAGCCTGAAGTCTCCAAAGGAATTTGTTGACTTACTGCGGGGCACACGGGCCACAGGGATAAGAGCCTCGTTGGACGTAGAATCGCTGTTTACCAACGTACCTGTGGACGAGACAATCGAGATGATAGCCGACAGAGTGTATCGTGATCCAGCCTGTACTCCTCTTGACATACCAGAAAATATTCTGAGGAAATTATATTCTACCCACCTCAAGACTCCGCTCCAATATAGAAGCATCAAGAAATATGTACCAATAGGCTTTCTACAAACACTTCTATTCAATATTATTATAGACTGTGGGTTGGTTGGTGTTGTCGTCGTTGATCCTTCTCTACGGACAACCCAACCCACAACTCGGCAGAGTGCTTTTACTTCACTAGGAGATCACCCTTGGCGCTTCTGGCTCTTGGAGAGGGGCTCAACGTCACACGTTTAGGGGATGCGGCTCCAACACTTAGCCTCGTTGTCACGTGCACACACCCACTCGAGCCGCTGTGACTCCCCACTCTCTCCTTATGAGATATGATCTCCTCACTCCCCTATGACTTACTAGTATTACCTCCTACCCTGTCCACAGCAGTGGTTCTTGGTTCTTTCTCTCTCTCTCTCCTTCTTTACTACTTCCTGGGAAGCCTCACTAGGACAAGGGCAAACACCAGCAAATTGGGATACATTTGCTGGACAAAGCACATACACACATATAATAATAATGAATCCTATACTCTATAATATTACAATCAGGTTGCACTCCAACACCATCAGAACTCTATCACCAGCTCATCAAGTGGTATCCTATCTCCTGGTTCACCACCTGATACTATCAACCTCCTCAAGTTGATCAAGTCTACATACACTGTTGCACCATCAGCAAGATAATATATATATAGAATATCAGCATTTGAATGCAATAACATATATCAGTATAAATGTTCATTGATACACAACAATGATCAATCGATCACTGTCAGTCCTGGAACGCATACATCTGTAGGTAATCCAGCCTACGACTGTAACTCTAAACTTCAGTACAAAACACTCCTTGACATAAGAATGCAAACAGCCACTCACCTCTCACTGCGTCTTGCACGCTAATGACAACCAAACACTATCAACTCCCTACAAGTAATCCACCAGAACTTCCCTTCCACCTCTGGAAGTTCACTACCCTAATATCCTTAGGTTCTTCCGGGCTTCACTACCAGGATCCTCTGCAGCTCCTCCAGGCTGCTATCATGAAGTTTCCTTGAGCAACTACGGTGCTTCACCCTTCTGCTAGGATCCTCCACAGCTCTCTTGGCTGCTACACCACGAAGTTTCCCCGAGCAACTATGGTGCTTCTCCACCTCTACAGAAGCACGTGACACTCCTCTTCACTGCTGCTTCTCCTCACAGCTCGAGGTCCTCTGCTCCACTACCTTGGAGTCTCATCAGCTACTTCATCTGCTGGCTTCGAAGTTCTCAGCAACTTCTTCCCCAAAAGACAAACCTGCAACCCATCGACACTCCAATAAAATGTTCCCCTTTAACACAAACAAAAATAACCACACAATATGCTTGCCTCAAACCTCTATCTGTCCTCTACATACAGTGAGAGTGGACTCCCCCATTTTGGGCGGGTCCATACTCCACCTCGCCTGGCGGCGGTCCTCACTCGCTGGGAGGGTCTTCCTCCCTCAGTCGTCCGTCAGAGCTCAGAGAGGACGGACGTCGCTCCGTGTTCCTCCCTCTTCACTCTCCTATTTCAGGCCTTCTGCCTTATTAAAACATGTCTAACTTATAAACAAACATTGCTACTGTCGCTGGGCACACGACCAACTACAAGCAATCACTATGAACTGGCGTATATCGTGCTTACCACAGATTAACTGATCGAGGGCGCTTTCCCTCTGACGGCGTCTGGTCAGGGCGCTCCACACAGCCCACGAAAATGCCTCTGAGTAGCTTATTAAACTCTGCTCGTCGACCAGGACTTGATACCACAACGTTCCCAGCTCGGTTCCACAGCTGGCACGTCTACACACTTCTCTTCTCTTCGAGATATATCACTAGGGGTTCCCTTCTGACGGGAGCTCACGGAGCGCAGCTTTCCCCTGCGATGTCTGGCACTCAAGTGAGGTCAAGGTCCTCCGGAAGCGAGCCTCACGCCTCCAGCAAAATGTCCACATCTCCTAGCCAGTCATTTATTTATTTTCTTCTGCATTGCCCATAATCTCAAACTGTTATACATACCCAACCAGCCATTTTACATATGGGTTATCACCTCAATATTTGCTAGACCTTCTAATCAGGTCAGGCTTGGTGAATAACTCTCAAGGAGGGAGACTCGTTTCTCCTGCAGGCTGAGATCATAACAATATCCATTGTTTCGTGTTCTGTCTTGTGTTGATGAAATTAATATCCTATTAATACTCTTGTTCTGTCTTGTGTTGATGAAATTAATACCCTATTAATACCACATCTTGTTCTGTCTTGTGTTAATGCCACATCACCCCTTCCACCTCACTCAAATGTAGATATAAAATCGGAGATGCGTAAGTTCTATTCAGTTGTGTATTTGTGAACTAAAGTCTTTGAAAATGTAATAAGTTTTACGAAACGCGCTCGTGTCGCGTCCAATATGGACCAATATTACCTATATATATAGGTAAGGTTAGGTTAGGTAGCCAAAAAAAGCTAGGTTATGTTAGGTTAGGTAGACGAAAAAACATTAATTCATGAAAACTTGGCTTATTAGGCAAATCGGGCCTTGCATAGTTGGCCAAGAAGTGCGTTCTGGCTACTAGGTTCGACATATATATATATGTATATATATGTGTACATATATATATAATTATATTATTTTATTTAATATGACCGAATAAGTAAGATAAATAATTCTAACACGAATTTTCTCGATCTTGTTTCTTTTCACTGTTGATGGTAATTGAAAAATCCATTCTCCAAAATTCATTTTTATTCTTTTATTTTTATTTTTATATATTTTTATTTTTATTTATTTTTATTCACTAGTCTGACGTGACACTTGAACGCGTTTCGTAATAACTTATTACATTTTCAAAGAGTTGTATGTGTGTGTACACACACACAACTATTACCTACAAACACTAAACAGAGTTCTTACTTATGCTATGATTTAAACAGCTTGTTTAAACCTAACCTAACCAACCAACCAACCAACCAACCTAAGTAACCTACCTAACCAACCAACCTAACCAACCCAACCAACCTAACCTAACCAACCCATTCTAACCAACCCACCTAACCAACCTAACCAACCAACCAACCTAGGCAACCTAATCTATCCAACCAACCAACCAACCAACCCAACCAACCAACCCAAACAACCAACCTAACCAAACCAACCAACCTAACCAACCAACCAAAGCTATCTAACTTAACCAACCAACCCAACCAACCAACCAAACCAACCAACCTAACCAACGAACCTAAGCTATCTAACTTAACCAACCAACCTAACCAACCAACCAACCTAACCAACCAACCTAATCAACCTAACCTAACCAACCCTCCTAACTAACCAATCTAATCAACCAACCAACCTAGGCAACCTAATCTAACCAACCAACCAGGCTAACCAACCAACCCAACCAACCAACCTAACCAACCAACCTAAGCTATCTAACCAAACCAACCAACCTAACCAACCAACCTAAGCTATCTAACTTAACCAACCAACCTAACCAACCAACCTAAGCTATCTCACTTAACCAACCAACCTAACCAACCAACCAATCTAATCAACCACCCCTAATCAACCAACCTAACCAACCTAACCTAACTGACCCAACCTAACCAACCCACCTAATCAACCACCCCTAATCAACCAACCTAACCAACCTAACCTAACCAACCTAACCTAACCAACCAATCCAACCAACCAATCAAACCAATCCAACCAACCCAACCAACCTAACCAACCAACCAACCAACCTAATCAACCACCCCTAATCAACCAACCTAACCTAACCAACCAACCAACCCAACCAACCTAACCAACCAACCTTACCTAACCAACCAACCTAATCAACCAACCTAATCAACCAACCTAACCAACCAACCAACCTAACCAACCAACCAACCTAACCATCCTAACCTAACCAACCTAACCAACCAACCAACCTAACCAAACAAACCTAACCTAACCAACCTAACCTAACCAACCTAACCAACCAACTTAACCAACCAACTTAATCAACCAACATAATCAACCAATGTAACCAACCTAACCTAACCAACCAACTAACCTAACCAACCTAACCTAACCAACCAACCTAACCTAACCAACCAACCTAACCAACCAAGTAACCTAACCAACCAACCAACCTAACATAACCAACCAACTTAATCAACCAACCCAACCAACCAACCTAACCAACCAACTTAACAAACCAACCTAACCAACCAACCTAACCAACCAACTTAACAAACCAACCTAACCAACCAACATAACCAACCAACTTAATCAACCAACCCAACCAACCAACTTATTAAACCATCCTAATCAACCAACCAAACCAACCAACCTAACCAACCAACCCAACCAACCAACCAACCCAACCAACCAACCCAACCAACCAACCCAACCAACCTAACCAACCAACCTAACCTAACCAACCAAACCTAACCAACCAACCTAATCAACCAACCTAACCTAACCAACCAACTTAATCAACCAACCTAATCAACCAATGTAACCAACCTAACCTAACCAACCTAACCTAACCAACCTAACCAACCAAGTAACCTAACCTTACCTAACCAACCTAACCAACCAAGTAACCTAACCTTACCTAACCAACCAAACCTAACCTAACCAACCAAGTAACCTAACCAACCAACCTAACCAACCCAACTAACCTAACCCAACCAACCTACCTAACCTAACCAACCTAACATAACCAACCTAACCTAACCTAACAAACCTAACCTAACCAACCTAACCTAACCAACCTAAGCAACCTAACCTAACCAACCTAACCTAACCAACCTAATCTAACCAACCTAACCTAACCAACCTAATCTAACCAACCAACCTAACCTAACCTACCAACCTAACCTATCTAATCCACCAACCTAAGCTATCTAACCTAACCAACCTAACTAACCAACCAACCTAAGCTACCTAATCCACCAACCTAAGCTATCTAACCTAACCAACGTAATCAACCAACCTAACCAACCAACCAACCTAACTAACCAACCAACCTAAGCTATCTAACCAACCTAAGCTATCTAACCTAACCAACCAACCTAAGCTATCTAACATAACCAACCAACCTAAGCTATCTAACCTAACCAAGCAACCTAACCAACCAACCTAACCAAGCAACCGAACCAAGCAACCTAATCAACCAACCTAACCAACCAACCTAACCAAGGAACCTAACCAACCAACCAACCTAATCAACCAACCTAAGCTATCTAACTAACCAACCTAACTAACCAACCTAACCAAAGTAACCTAACCAACCAACCGAACGGTACAGGGCACAGATTTATCTGTGTGTCCCCTCCTGTAGGAGCATCAGTTTCGATAGATTCTCTGGATAGCTGAAGATTGATTGATTACCAACCTAACTACCTAACCAACCAACCTAACCAACGTAACCAACCTAACTGACCAACCAACCTAACCAACCTAAGCTATCTAACCTAACCAACCAACCTAAGCTATGTAACCTAACCAAGCAACCTAACCAACCAACCAACCTAACCAAGGAACCTAACCAACCAACCAACCTAACCAAGGAACCTAACCAACTAACCAACCAACCTAAGCTATCCAACCAACTAACCAACCTAACCAACCAACCTAACTAACCTAACCAACCAACCTAACCAAGGAACCTAACCAACCAACCAACCAACCTAACCAAGGAACCTAAGCAACCAACCAACCTAAGCAATGTAACCTAACCTAACCAAAGGTTGAGCAACCTAACCTAAGCAACCTAACCAACCCAACCAACCAACCTAAGCTATCTAACCTAATCAACCAACCTAACCAACCAACCAACCTAACCAACGTAACCAATCAACCTAAGTAACCTGTAACCTAACCTGAGCAACCTAACCTGAGCAACCTAACCTGAGCAACCTAACCTGAGCAACCGAACCTCAGCAACCGAACCTCAGCAACCTAACCTGAGCAACCGAACCTGAGCAACCTAACCTGAGCAACGTAACCTGAGCAACCTAACCTGAGCAACCTAACCTGAGCAACCGAACCTGAGCAACCTAACCTGAGCAACCGAACCTGAGCAACCGAACCTGAGCAACCTAACCTGAGCAACTGAACCTGAGCAACCTAACCTGAGCAACCTAACCTGAGCAACCTAACCTGAGCAACTGAACCTGAGCAACCTAACCAACCAAACTAACCAACCTAATTATGTTATTATATTATTATTATTATTATATTATTATTATTATTATATTATTATTATTATTATTATATATTATATTATTATTATTATATATTATATTATATTATTATTATACAACCTTATTATATTATCAACTCCCTTCTTATTATCTGACACGAACCTTCGGTTCGTGTCAGAGTCCATGAGTGTCCGTGTGCGTGTCCGTGTGAGTGTCCGTGTCGGTGTATCCAAGGGGTTTTGGGTCCAGGAAGCTATTTGTGTCGACCCAAATTGCCTCCCTTCTCCCCACCTGAAATCCAGGTGGATTGAAAGACCTGCCCGAGGTCAGTGGATCCAGGTATCCGTCCGTGGCCCCCCGGACTTCAACCCTTCCCCACATTCCAAGGAGTCGGTCAATCAATCTTCGGCTATCCAGAGAATCTATCGAAACTGATGCTCCTACAGGAGGGGACACACAGAGAAATCTGTGCCCTGTACTTGCAACCGTTCCGACAGGCTCGAACGCAGATCTGTCCGGATTAGGAACTTGTTCTATCCGACTAGGCCACGCTGGAGTTGCCTTCTGAATCAAATTTGGCACTTGTATTTATATCTCATAGCAAGGTTGGTTAGTGTCTATTTATCAACAGTTGCAATGATTGATATGTGAAGTTGTTAATTTGTGTTGACAGTTAGAAATACCAGACAGCTTTGTTTGATAAGGTTGCAGTCCCGTGAGGCAGTTTTATGAATGAATATTGGAGAATTTAGGCTAACTGACGTGTGTGTGTGTGTGTGTGTGTGTGTGTGTGTGTGTGTGTGTGTGTGTGTGTACTCACCTAGTTGTGTTTGCGGGGGTTGAGCTCTGGCTCTTTGGTCCCGCCTCTCAACCGTCAATCAACAGGTGTACAGATTCCTGAGCCTATTGGGCTCTATCATATCTACACTTGAAACTGTGTATGGAGTCAGCCTCCACCACATCACCCCCTAATGCATTCCATTTGTCAACCACTCTGACACTAAACAAGTTCTTTCAAATATCTCTGTGGCTCATTTGGGCACTCAGTTTCCACCTGTGTCCCCTTGTGCTTGTTCCCCTTGTGCTAAATAGACCGTCTTTATCTACCTTATCAATTCCCTTCAGAATCTTGAATGTGGTGATCATGTCCCCCCTAACTCTTCTGTCTTCCAACACTGTGTGTGTGTGTGTGCGCATAAGAGGCTGGTACATAAGCTGGAGAGACAGGCAGGTGTAGCTGGTAAGGTGCTCCAGTGGATAAGGGAGTATCTAAGCAATAGGAAGCAGAGAGTTACGGTGAGGGGGTGAGACCTCCGATTGGCGTGAAGTCACCAGTGGAGTCCCACAGGGCTCTGTACTCGGTCCTATCTTGTTTCTGATATATGTAAATGATCTCCCGGAGGGTATCGATTCATTTCTCTCAATGTTTGCGGACGCTGCTAAAATTATGAGAAGGATTAAAACCGAAGAGGACTGTTTGAGGTTTCAAGAAGACCTAGACAAGCTGAAGGAATGGTCGAACAAATGGTTGTTAGAGTTTAACCCAACCAAATGTAATGTAATGGAGATAGGTGTAGGGAGCAGGAGGCCAGATACAAGGTATCATCTGGGAGAGGAAATTCTTCAGAAGTCAAAGAAGGAAAAAGACTTAGGGGTTGATATCACGCCAGACCTGTCTCCTGCAGCACATATCAAGAGGATAACATCAGCGGCATATGCCAGGCTGGCCAACATACGAACGGCATTCAGAAACTTGTGTAAAGAATCATTCAGAATTTTGTATACCACATAAGTCAGGCCAATCCTGGAGTATGCAGCCCCAGCATGGAGTCCATATCTAGTAAAGGATAAGACTAAACTGGAAAAGGTTCAAAGGTTTGCCACCAGACTAGTACCCGAGCTGTGAGGTATGAGCTACGAGGAGAGACTATGGGAATTTAACCTCACTTCGCTGGAAGACAGAAGAGTTAGGGGGGACATGATCACCACATTTAAGATTCTGAAGGGAATTGATAGGGTAGATAAAGACAGTCTATTTAGCACAAGGAGACACAGGTGGAAACTGAGTGCCCAAATGAGCCACAGAGATATTTGAAAGAACTTTTTTAGTGTCAGAGTGGTTGACAAATGGAATGCATTAGGAAGTGATGTGGTGGAGGCTGACTCCATACACAGTTTCAAGTGTAGATATGATAGAGCCCAATAGGCTCAGGAATCTGTACACCTGTTGATTGACGGTTGAGAGGCGGGACCAAAGAGCCAGAGCTCAACCCCCGCAAACACAACTAGGTGAGTACACACACACACACACACACACACACACACACACACACACACACACATCGCTTCATTTCTCTCAATGTTTGCGGACGATGCTAAAATTATGAGAAGGATTAAAACAGAAGAGGACTGTTTGAGGCTTCAAGAAGACCTAGACAAGCTGAAGGAATGGTCGAACAAATGGTTGTTAGAGTTTAACCCAACCAAATGTAATGTAATGAAGATAGGTGTAGGGAGCAGGAAGCCAGATACAAGGTATCATCTGGGAGAGGAAATTCTTCAGGAGTCAGAGAAGGAAAAAGACTTGGGGGTTGATATCACGCCAGACCTGTCTCCTGCAGCACATATCAAGCGGATAACATCAGCGGCATATGCCAGGCTGGCCAACATACGAACGGCATTCAGAAACTTGTGTAAAGAATCATTCAGAACTTTGTATACCACATATGTCAGGCCAATCCTGGAGTATGCAGCCCCAGCATGGAGTCCATATCTAGTCAAGGATAAGACTAAACTGGAAAAGGTTCAAAGATTTGCCACCAGACTAGTACCCGAGCTGAGAGGTATGAGCTACGAGGAGAGACTACGGGAATTAAACCTCACTTCGCTGGAAGACAGAAGAGTTAGGGGGGACATGATCACCACATTCAAGATTCTGAAGGGGATTGATAGGGTAGATAAAGACAGTCTATTTAACACAAGGGGAACACGCACAAGGGGACACAGGTGGAAACTGAGTGCCCAAATGAGCCACAGAGATATTAGAAAGAACTTTTTTAGTGTCAGAGTGGTTGACAAATGGAATGCATTAGGAAGTGATGTGGTGGAGGCTGACTCCATACACAGTTTCAAGTGTAGATATGACAGAGCCCGATAGGCTCATGAATCTGTACACCTGTTGATTGACGGTTGAGAGGCGGGACCAAAGAGCCAGAGCTCAACCCCCGCAAACACAAGTAGGTGAGTACTAGGTGAGTACACACACACAGGAAGCAGCCCGTAGCAGCTGTCTAACTCCCAGGTACCTATTTACTGCTAGGTTACAGAGGCATTCAGGGTAAAAGAAACTCTGCCCATCGTTTCTCGCCGGCGCCCGGGATCGAACCCGTAACCACACGATCACGTGCCCAGCGTGCTGTCCACTCGGCCACCGGCTGTGTGTGTGTGCGTATGGGCGTTAATCTACGACTCTAATATGACTCACTGGCTGCTGGCGTCATCCAAAAGGCTGACTCACTTAAGGCTGAACTGGACACCGTCCATCCAAGACTTAGTAAAGACTGTCTTAGTGATCTTAAAGACCCCCTCCCCCCCGCAGGTCCAGGCTGAGGGCAACACAGCTCGTGGCAGATGCAACAGCATAAAACCATCTTAGTATAATTGTTTGCAACATTGCCATGGGTTTAGCAACACTGTTTTACCCATTCACATGCATTTTGAACCCCATTGCCATACTTTTTTTACCCTATTGCCATACTTTTTTTACCCTATTGCCATACTTTTTTACCCTATTGCCATACTTGTTTACCCTATTGCCATACTTTTTTTTACCCTATTGCCATACTTGTTTACCCTATTGCCATACTTTTTTTACCCTATTGCCATACTTGTTTACCCTATTGCCATACTTTTTTTTACCCTATTGCCATACTTTTTTTACCCTATTGCCATACATTTTTTACCCTATTGCCATACTTTTTTTACCCTATTGCCATACTTTTTTTACCCTATTGCCATACTTTTTTTACCCTATTGCCATACTTTTTTACCCTATTGCCATACTTTTTTTACCCTATTGCCATACTTTTTTACCCCCATTGCCATACTTTTTTCCCCATTGCCATGCATAATAATCATTGCTTAAAAACATGTATTTGAAGGAAATTAAGACTTAATTATTGGTAGCATTTGCAAGTAAAAGGTTATACAAAACAAATAATAGCGTGAAAGACAGACTGTTTTAGCGTGAAGAAACAGCTTCAGCGTCAAGAAACAAAGACAGCTTCAGCGCCAAGAAACAAAAACAGCTTCAGCGTCAAGAAACAAAAACAGCTTCAGCGTCAAGAAACAAAGACAGCTTCAGCGCCAAGAAACAAAAACAGCTTCAGCGTCAAGAAACAAAGACAGCTTCAGCGTCAAGAAACAAAGACAGCTTCAGCGCCAAGAAACAAAAACAGCTTCAGCGTCAAGAAACAAAAACAGCTTCAGCGTCAAGAAACAAAGACAGCTTCAGCGCCAAGAAACAAAAACAGCTTCAGCGTCAAGAAACAAAGACAGCTTCAGCGTGAAGAAACAAAAACAGCTTCAGCGTCAAGAAACAAAAACAGCTTTAGCATGACAGAACAAAAACAGCTTCAGCGTCAAGAAACAAAAACAGCTTTAGCGTCAAGAAACAAAAACAGCTTTAGCATGAAAGAACAAAAACAGCTTCAGCGCCAAGAAACAAAAACAGCTTTAGCATGAAAGAACAAAAACAGCTTCAGCGTCAAGAAACAAAGACAGCATCAGCGCCAAGAAACAAAACCAGCTTCAGCGTCAAGAAACAAAAACATCTTCAGCGCCAAGAAACAAAAACAGCTTTAGCGTGAAGGAGCAAAAACAGCTTTAGCGTGAAGGAACAAAAACAGCTTTAGCATGAAGGAACAAAAACAGCTTTAGCATGAAGGAGCAAAAACAGCTTTAGCGTGAAGGAACAAAAACAGCTTTAGCATGAAGGAACAAAAACAGCTTCAGCGTCAAGAAACAAAGACAGCTTTAACATGAAGGAACAAAAACAGCTTCAGCGTGAAGAGTGAAAGAGATAGAGGCCCCAAGAGACTCCACACCTTAAAATATATATAAGATAAAGTTTAAAATACAACTGTAGCTCTTCCAAACCACTTTTATTTTGGTGTAGTGGCTAAACTGTATGAACCAAACCCAGCAGTATTAGAAGCATGGACACCAACACCCAAATAGAACAAGTAGCGGGAAGACATTTGAAATTGAATTATTTGACGGTTGACAATACCGTTAACCGTCATGGTTCAAATTTGAAAGGAGGGAGGGATTTAAAATTTAATTATTTAACGGTCTAAAAATACACCACAACGATAGACGTGGATATATATATACACTGAGAAGTGTAACTCCCCTTTTTTGCTGTATACTGAGAGTATACTTTAGTCCAGTATACTTGTGGTCACCTTAAGAACCTTGCAGATAGGCCTTAGGCCTTAAAGACAAGCGTCAATGTAAGGATGACATGTGCAGCCACAGATGTACTTGTAGCAGACATGGAGAATGTCTCCAGTAGCCTCTTCCCCCTCACAACACTATTCTAACAACTCCGCCCAATGAACTTTTCAAAATAATTAGTTCTACCCTTACCCATTTTCCCTCATAAAAAGGCGTAGTTATCTCATCAGAAGTAACAAGACTTTTCATAATGTTGTACTTAGAATCTATAGACTATAAATTACTCATTACTTTACTCCGTGTCATAGAAAACGGCGTGAAGGTTTGTGGGTGCCTACCATTTGCATAAACAGCAAACCAATTTCGTTTTTTGCTGGTCCTGTTGATTATTTCTAATTATCAATTGCTTTCCTTATTTGCAATAAATTATTATTTTGGTGGATATGTTGAGATTACTGAGCTGTCTGTCATGAGTGTGGGGAGGGGGGGGGGAGGGAGGAGCTGGGCCGCCTACAGCCACTCCGACTGTCTCACCACGCGGCTGTTAAAGGCTTTGTCTCAGGTTAGTGTGGGTCACCCAGGTGTGGGAGGAGACACAGGTGTGGGTGTTGGTGCAGGTGTGGGAGACCATGTAGGTGTCGAGGACCACAGATACTAGGGGGGGGGGGAAATGACGATGATGTGTGAGATGACGGGTGTGGAATGTGATATTGGTACATATGAGGCTGCGTGTTTAGAAATATGTGGTTTTGGGGGGTGAGTGAACTGTGAGGGTGAGAGTGAGTGTTTGTGAGAGAGGGTGAGTGAGAGTGATTGGACTGCAAGAGAGGGTGAGTGAGAGTGAGTGAACTGTGAGGGTGAGAGTGAGTGACTGTGAGAGAGGGTGAGTGAGAGTGATTGGACTGTAAGAGAGGGTGAGTGAGAGTGAATGGACTGTGAGAGGGGTGAGTGAGTGGGTGGAGGTTGGTGTGAAATGTCAGCAGGTGAGAGGGTCCACAGTAGTTTCCCCTCACCCCCTCATCCACCTGCCTCTTCACTCCAGGACCCCCCCACTCATCTGTCCTTTCCTCATAACTCCTCATCTGCCATCTGATACCAGTGGCACTCACCTCCCCCCCCCCCCCTACATCTGAGTGCCTCACACACACTTGTATGCCGCTAGCAGGTGTGTGTGTGTGTGACGTGTGTATGAAGCCCTCATGTATGCTGCCCTCACGTCTATGCTTCCCATATGAGTATGCTGCACAGGCACATGTGCAGTCTGCGAGCCTGTGTCACCCACGCTCCTATGCCTCATGACACTCGTGAGGTACACATGCACACACACTCATGCCGCCCACATACTCATGCCTTCCATGGACTCATAGCACCGCCAAACCCATGAGTGTTCATCAATAAACACTCGGGCGTAATAGACGCATTCCAGCACATATGTACGCCCGCACATACGTACACCCGCACGTACGTACGTCCGCACATATGTACGCCCACACGTACACACTGGGAAGCATACACGAACCTCCCTCTCAGACCACCTCGGTAGTTATCTAAGTATTTGCGATGGTCCGAAAGCATATTACGGTTTCAGTGATAGCCTACTGACAAACAGGGAAATGAACCTTTGGCCTAAACAGAAATTATTCTCAAGTTATACATTTATTGTAATATAAATCCAGACGGGACACCACGAGCGAAGCTCTCGTCATGTAAGTACATTTATGTAGTTACGCACACACACATATATGTAAACAAAACACATAGCCTGTTATACAGGAATTGTAGGTTTATATCTACAGATGACTGGAAGGAAAAGAGACCACGTGGTTTAAGCTGTATATATGTTGTTGTTGTTGAGTTAGGGGCGACGACGATCGTGGAATCGGATGCGCCCCGGCGTACCCGTGAAGGGTGAATCGCAAAGCCAGAAAAGGCGAAATGCCAAGCCAAAACGCGAAACGAGTGGCGCCAAGCACTAGAAACTAATATGCCACACGGCAAAGCGACGCACAAAGGGAGAGGCAGAAGCACATAATAGAACAGGGCAAACAAACAGCCAGAAGGGCACACAGCATGTCAGAGCAAATACACAAGAAATCAGAGCACAAACTTGCCCGGGAACTTGGCCCGCGGGAACCTTACATTGAACGCCTCCCAGAGCACCCATTGCCAAGGGTCTCGTCCATCCACCGGGGACGCAATAACATCCGGAACCGGGGCAACAAACACCTGCAAACTGGGGACCCAGATGGTAGTACTCATGAGGCGAGAAGTCGCCACTCGCCCCCACAGGAAGGGAACTTGCCCCCCACGAAAGCACTCTGGTCCGTCAGACAGCAGTAACTCGGCAATCTTCGACCAGTGACCCGGTGGCATCACAGACGCCGGCAACACGTCCCCCAGGGCCCCAACGCGCACCCGCACCACAGGGGTACCCGCGGCCCCGAGCACACCACCAGACGACAGCAGGGAACCCGGACGGCGCGCGTCCTTCCGTAACGTCACCACCAGGCCACGCCCAGCGCCAGAGTCCACACCATCCCTGGCAGCGGAAGCCACCACCCTCCACTGTGGAGAGTCCCCCGGCGGAGAAAGAACCGAAGACACGTCCGAGACACAGGCACCAGCACCGGCAGGAACATGGACCTCCGCCACCACGAACCGCGGAGACATCGACCCATCCGTACCCACACTGTCAACACCCGAAGCCCCACAGTCACTGAAGTCACCAACGTAGGCCCAGGAAGAAGACGAACGCCGGGAACGTTTGGGCACCGGCCGGATATCGTCCGAGCCGGTAAGTGACCCAGAAACACGGGTACCACGAGCCGAAGGAACCGACGCCAGGACGGCAGCAGCCTCTACCACAGGGGGAACCGGGCCACACACAGCAGGAGGCTCCGCAGCCACCCCAGCACCAAGCACATCCGGGACCCGTGTCACGGACACAGGGCCAGGCGCAGCATCAGAAGACGAGGGAGAAGACAGCGACGTCACACAGGGAGCTCCAGGAAGGCCCACGGGAGCAGCTGGAACAGCGACAGGATCAGGCAGACCAACCGACGGTACCTCAAGAACCGGAGGAGGGACGACAACAACCGGAGGAACGGCAGGCGCCGCCGGGGAAGCTGCAGCAGCAAACGGGACGCGCACCACCTCATCAACATCACCGGAGACTGCCGCCAGAGGGAGCGGCGGGAAATCCTCGTCGCGGAACAAGTTGACAGGAGCAGCAGGGGCCTCAGAGCACCCGGCAGCCTGATGCCCCAACAGGCCACACCGGAAACAGGTACGAGGCTGCCGGCCATAATACACCCGGACGTAGTACCCCATAAGCCGGACAGAAGAAGGTATATCCGACCGCAGGCGCATCCCCAACGTGCGAATGTTTGTACGCCTCCCAGCATACCGCCCCGAGGAGAGCGTGTTCACCCGCACGCTGACAACAGTACCAAAACCCCCGAAGTAACGCCGGAGGAGGTCATCAGGGAACTCCAGGGGCGCACCATGGACACTGACATAAGTCAGGGCACCACTGCGGTCCGAAATCGCCACAGAGTCGGCATCATCTGGCAACGGCAACGTACGCCCCCCCGTACCGACGGAGGAAGTCCCGGTACTCTTCCTCCCCCACGAACTTAATAACAACCCGATGGGCCATAACTAGCTCCACACCGTAAACAGCTTCCACCGGGACACGAAGCATGTCACACATCACCATCTCGATGGTCGGATAACCAGCCTTACAAGTGAACTCCAGGCCCACGGAGTTCACATGCTGAACAGGTGGAAGATGGCCCCCCATGTCAGAACTGCCACGTCAACGCAGCCAGGCAGGCAACAAAACTGGTAGGGCAGAGACGCCCACAACACCTGGCGACCAAAACAGCAAACAACTCCAACAGCCACGGAGGGTCGGTAAACGTCCTCACTCCACGGCTGCTAGCAGTAGACCTAAGCTGTATATATAGAACAGATCCACGAGGCTTCCTCCTCTAACAACAACAACAACTGCAATCCGAGCCGTTTTCGACACTATAGGCGTCTGAATCCAAACATGAGAAAATCCACATTCTCATAAGAACACTAAGATATAACCACTATTCAAGAAAGACAACATGATCCTAAAGAAAGGAATAATAACTGCATACCGCTAAATATTATCTATAAAAATTAAGAATAGCGTGTCGAAAATATAAATATTTCGTGAATCCGGTGTAGACGGCTACTTGTCTCACGAACACCGGGGGAGACGACGCTAGCCAGAGGTGTAGACGGCTACTTGTCTCACGAACACCGGGGGAGACGACGCTAGGCAGAGGTGTAGACGGCTACTTGTCTCACGAACACCGGGGGAGACGACGCTAGCCAGAGGTGTAGACGGCTACTTGTCTCACGAACACCGGGGGAGACGACGCTAGCCAGAGGTGTAGACGGCTACTTGTCTCACGAACACCGGGGGAGACGACGCTAGCCAGAGGTGTAGACGGCTACTTGTTTCACGAACACCGGGGGAGACGACGCTAGCCAGAGGTGTAGACGGCTACTTGTCTCACGAACACCGGGGGAGACGACGCTAGCCAGAGGTGTAGACGGCTACTTGTCTCACGAACACCGGGGGAGACGACGCTAGCCAGAGAGATTGTAAACATTGCCAAGCGAAGACGTCCCTTGTGCTTAAACGGAAGTTTATAAGCCAGAAACTATTAATATTAATTTTGTAACAAGTGCTTGTGCCTCGTTATTGTTATTAAGGTGTAGGATTGTTTATAATAATAGAGAAGAGGAGAAGCAGTGACAACAAAAAGCATAAACGCAATGCATCAAGCCTATATTGACGCCTTCACTGTCGCCACCAGTCCCGTCTCTGTTTACACCACATAAATCCTAATGTTTACACCACATCAATCCTAATGTTTACACCACATAAATCCTAATGTTTACACCACATAAATGCTAATGTTTACACCACATAAATCCTAATGTTTACACCACATAAATCCTAATGTTTACACCACATAAATCCTAATGTTTACACCACATAAATCCTAATGTTTACACCACATAAATCCTAATGTTTACACCACATAAATCCTAATGTTTACACCATATAAATCCTAATGTTTACACCACATAAATCCTAATGTTTACACCACATAAATCCTAATGTTTACACCACATAAATCCTAATGTTTACACCACATAAATCCTAATGTGTACACCACATAAATCCTAATGTGTACACCACATAAATCCTAATGTTTACACCACATGAATCCTAATGTTTACTCCACATAAATCCTAATGTGTACACCACATAAATCCTAATGTTTACACCACATAAATCTTAAATAGTCACAGTTTAGCTTTTTGGAATCCTATTTAATTCTTACCAAAAACACTAACCCTCTAAAAAACAATGAAAGTAGTTAAGACGAGGGCTGTCGAGCCCAAAGTAATCAAAATATAAAATTTAAGCTATTTAAATTTGTGCATATATATATATATATATATATATATATATATATATATATATATATATATATATATATATATATATATATATATATATATATATATATATATGTCGTACCTAGTAGCCAGAACGCACTTCTCAGCCTACTATGCAAGGCCCGATTTGCCTAATAAACCAAGTTTCATGAAATAATTGTTTATCGACAACCTAACCTACCTAATCTAGGTTAGATTAGGTAGGTTACCTACAAGACAGAACAAAATGTGGTATTAATAGGCCAGCAATCAATAGCCAATTATTGCACAACTATATTTTACCCACCTCAAGACTCCACTCCAATATAGAAGCATCAAGAAATATGGACCAATAGGCTTTCTACAAACACTTCTATTCAATATCCATTGTTTCGTGTTCTGTCTTGTGTTGATGAAATTAATATCCTATTAATACCCTTGTTCTGTCTTGTGTTGATGAAATTAATACCCTATTAATACCACATTTTGTTCTGTCTTGTGTTAATGCCACATCACCCCTTCCACCTCACTCAAATGTAGATATAAAATCGGAGATACGTAAGTTCTATTCAGTTGTGTATTTGTGAACTAAAGTCTTTGAAAATGTAATAAGTTTTACGAAACGCGCCCGTGTCGCGTCAGACTAGAAATAAAAATGAATTTTGGAGAATTGATTTTTGATTTACCTCCAACAGTGAAGCGTAATGTACGAAAGATTGAGAAAATTCGTGTTAGAATTATTAATCTTACTTTTTCGGTCATATTTAATAATATATGTCTACAGGAAAGACTGCTACCAAAATATACTAATATATATATATATATATATATATATATATATATATATATATATATATATATATATATATATATATATATATATATATACATATATATGTACACACATATATATATATGTACACATATATATATATATGTACACATATATATATGTGTACATATATATGTGTACACATATATGTGTACATATATATATATATATATATATATATATATATATATATATATATATATATATATATATATATATATATATATATATATGTGTACATATATATGTACACACATATATATATATATATATATATATATATATATATATATATATATATATATGCACATATATTTTTTGTGCTTTATTATGCATTTGATGGTTACAAGATATACATGGGTTGATACAAAAATAATAATGCAAAAAGGTGCTTAAAGGTTATGGATCTCTTGAAAAACACAACACTGGGAAACATTGATATATGTCACAGACGGGTTCGATCATTGTTGCAAGTCAAACACTTCTTCGAATTCCTCTGAAGTTGGACTAGTGCCCAAGACGCAACAGGCATTTTCCCTCTGAATCGCAACACTGAGGCGCTGGAACAAGAAACTTTTTGCTCTCTGGTCTTTTGCAGCGCTGATCAATTTGTCCCCCAATTCCTTCAGGAACTTCAATGCACATTTTCCCCACGAACCGAGGGTCTCCGAGCCGATCGGAACAAAGCTGTAGCAGTGTGCTAGACCTCTATATTTAATAATTTTCTGCGATTCCCTGAAAGAAGCAGCACCACCGCTTTCACGTGTGCTGTAGTGGAGGTAGGTACTGGCCAGTGTGGCAGCGCACGTGTAGTCCCATACCACTTGCTTACCATCCTTCCAAGGTAGCAAGGTGACCCCATCATGGCGCTTCTGAGGGTCGTTAGGTCTGGATAAGTGTGGTTCTCTTTGTGTCGGGCAGCGGGCTGTGGCGTGGCTCCTCTTGATGATGTCGTTGTCTTCTTCATGTCTTGCAATTTTACCCTGTGATTTACGACATACCAGACCATGACGACCATATTGGTCTGCCATCGCAGTTCCGCAGATACACCTATGTTCGGTGAGGATGGGGGCGGCAAGGCGAAGAGCAACTCCAATGCGGAGAGCGTCATGACTGAGGCGAGTTCCCAGGGCTGCATTGGGCACAGCAAATAAGAAATCCCCGGCGTGGGGTGCTGTTACTGCTAGGAGGCGGGCTTTGTTTTCAGCATCAGCGTTGTCAATCATTGCTGTGACAGTCTTTTCCATTATGGGGCTATCCCAGTGGGCCTGCTTGTGGTCTTTTGGGACTTGTGGTCGGGGTTGAGGGTGTGCAATGGTGTCCCATTGTCTGGCTGCTTCGATGAACGTTTGATCATGAGTTCCCGCTGTCTCTCTCATACGCTCTGGTAGGATCTGCCCTACCAATTCGTTGGCTGCTGTACATGAGGATAAGAATGCTGGAAGTGCTACCTCAGTTGCCTTTCGTATGCCTATCCCTCCAAATCTCACTGGTAGTGTTGCTTGGTCCCACTGACTGTCATCTAAATCTAGGTTGAGCGCCTTCCTGAATATTAACCTGAGGAGCTCATCATATTGATTTAGAAGTGGGTTGCCAAAAGTTGGTGCACACCTTAAGAAGTATGTTAGCCTGGGCAAGGTAAGGCACTTTGTGAGAAGGTAGAGGGCATCGTGGGAGTCCAAGTCCCCAATTCTCTCTTCCATCCTCTTTAGGTCTCTAAACTTTTCGTCAAGGACCGCAGCAATAGCATTGTGGCCCAGAGGTGCTCCGAGTAGTGTACTGTCGGTAGGTTTAACGACTGAGGCTTCTGGTAGAACTGATTTCACTGCTCTAATGATTACTTCACTAGATGCAATAATTTCGCACTTGGAGGGGTTAAGAACGAGACCCATGGACTCCCCCCGTGTCTTCACCAGCTGTAGGTCTTCTAGCAGGGAATCTTGTGTGCCTGCCAGAGTGCCATCATCCAGGAACCAGATGTTGAGCTCGCTGGACAGTCTGGTTGTAATTTCTCGAACCGCTATGCAAAAGAGGAACGGTGCAAGTGGGTCACCCTGTTGAATTCCCTCTGCTGAGGTGACTTCATGTTTGCCAAACAGGAGGGTTGAGTCTTTGCTGTAGCCTGCTGACACAAACGGGAGAATGCTTGGGCAATGTTCCTGGACTGCAGTGAGGATTGCTTCCCTTTTGACCGTGTTGAAAGCGTTTTTAAAATCTAATTTTACTACTGCCTGGTCTTCAGTAAGAGAGCTAATGTAGGCTCGTGCAGCATGAGCCGCTGCTTCACAGCCTTGGGGGACTCCAAACCCCAGCTGGTTGGGTTGCAGCATGGTGGCTGCTTCCGTTCGGATACTTCTGACAGCAGCCCTTGCAACTAGGCGGCGAAGGGTATTACCAACGGCAATGGGTCTGATCCCTCCCCCCTTCTTTTTCAGGGCACATAGGGATGCACCAAAGAAGAATGGTTTGATTTCATCAGGGATTAACCCGGCGAGGCAGTTGTTGACAAACGTTGTGATTTCTGTCAGGAGCGCTTCTGCAGCTGGGCCAAGAACAGGGTTCACCATTTCCTTCACATGTTGAGGTCTTACCCCTGTGTAGCCTCCTGAGGAGCCCGGGGGAAATGAAACGATAGCTTTATAAACCTCTGACTCCCGGAGGACGAGAGGTTCCTGGTTAGGGGCGAGCCTGACCTGTGGGGGAGGTTCACCTACGGCACTGAGGGGGTGTTTTTCTCTCAGTGCTTGGGCTGTGGTCTCATCCCTGGGCAAAATTTTGTCCTCACTTGTGATCAACCTGAGTGCCCCGACTGTATATATATATATATATGTGTGTACATATATATATATATATATATATATATATATATATATATATATATATATATATATATATATATATATATATATATATATATATATATATATATATATATATATATATATATATATATATATATATTATTAATCTTTGTGTTTAGATAGGAGATGCCTCGTATGGGCCAATAAGCCTTCTGCGGACCCTATGTTTATCCCTTATGTATCCCCCCATGTTTTCACCTTCATTGTATTATCACCTGACCTAATGCGGGTATAAAATCAACTAGTATTGTAAGATCTGTTCACTTGAGAATGAACCATGGAGGTTCGAAACGTCGTGCAAATTATACAAATAAGTGTAATACACTCTATAGTAAATCACTTCTTTTCTTCACCTTAAAAGTACGAAAATGAGTTTTGGAGAACTCCTATTTCAATTAAGCCCTGATGCTAAGAAAATAGTTAGAGGGATAGAAGCCCTAAACCAGAAAATAATAAATACAGAATATGCGGTCATATTCAATGAAACATGTTTGAAAGAAAACCTGCTGCCAGTATACACCTGCTGCCAGTATAGTATATATATATATATATATATATATATATATATATATATATATATATATATATATATATATATATATATATATATATATATATATATATATATATATATATATATATATTATTAAATATGACCGAAAAAGTAAGATTAATAATTCTAACACGAATTTTCTCAATCTTTCGTACATTACGCTTCACTGTTGGAGGTAAATCAAAAATCACTTCTCCAAAATTCATTTTTATTTCTAGTCTGACGCGACACGGGCGCGTTTCGTAAAACTTATTACATTTTCAAAGACTTCACAAATACACAACTGATTAGAACTTACGTCTCTCTGATATTATATCTACATTTGAGTGAGGTGGGAAGGGTGATGTGGCATTAACACAAGACAGAACAGGAGGGGATATTAATAGGGTATTAAAAGTATCAACACAAGACAGAACAGAAACAATGGGTATTGAATAGAAGTGTTTGTAGAAAGCCTATTGGTCCATATTTCTTGATGCTTCTATATTGGAGCGGAGTCTTGAGGTGGGTAGAATATAGTTGTGCAATAATTGGCTGTTGATTGCTGGTGTTGACTTCTTGATGTGTAGTGCCTCACAAACGTCAAGCCGCCTGCTATCGCTGTATCTATCGATGATTTCTGTGTTGTTTACTAGGATTTCTCTGGCGATGGTTTGGTTATGGGAAGAGATTATATGTTCCTTAATGGAGCCCTGTTGCTTATGCATCGTTAAACGCCTAGAAAGAGATGTTGTTGTCTTGCCTATATACTGGGTTTTTTGGAGCTTACAGTCCCCAAGTGGGCATTTGAAGGCATAGACGACGTTAGTCTCTTTTAAAGCGTTCTGTTTTGTGTCTGGAGAGTTTCTCATGAGTAGGCTGGCCGTTTTTCTGGTTTTATAGTAAATCGTCAGTTGTATCCTCTGATTTTTGTCTGTAGGGATAACGTTTCTATTAATAATATCTTTCAGGACCCTTTCCTCCGTTTTATGAGCTGTGGAAAAGAAGTTCCTGTAAAATAGTCTAATAGGGGGTATAGGTGTTGTGTTAGTTGTCTCTTCAGAGGTTGCTTGGCTTTTCACTTTCCTTCTTATGATGTCTTCGATGAAACCATTGGAGAAGCCGTTATTGACTAGGACCTGCCTTACCCTACAGAGTTCTTCGTCGACTTGCTTCCATTCTGAGCTGTGGCTGAGAGCACGGTCGAAGTATGCGTTAACAACACTCCTCTTGTACCTGTCGGGGCAGTCGCTGTTGGCATTTAGGCACATTCCTATGTTTGTTTCCTTAGTGTAGACTGCAGTGTGGAAACCTCCGCCCTTTTCCATGACTGTTACATCTAGAAAAGGCAGCTTCCCATCCTTTTCCGTCTCGTAAGTGAAACGCAGCACGGAACTCTGCTCAAATGCCTCCTTCAGCTCCTGCAGATGTCTGACATCAGGTACCTGTGTAAAAATGTCGTCAACATACCTGCAGTATATGGCCGGTTTCAAGTTCATGTCGACTAAGACTTTTTGCTCGATGGTACCCATGTAGAAGTTTGCAAACAGGACACCTAGGGGAGAACCCATGGCGACCCCATCTACTTGCTTATACATGTGCCCATCCGGGCTCAAGAAGGGTGCCTCTTTAGTACAAGCTTGGAGTAGTTTCCTCAGAATACTTTCTGGCATGTCAAGAGGAGTACAGGCTGGATCACGATACACTCTGTCGGCTATCATTCCGATTGTCTCGTCCACAGGTACGTTGGTAAACAGCGATTCTACGTCCAACGAGGCTCTTATCCCTGTGGCCCGTGTGCCCCGCAGTAAGTCCACAAATTCCTTTGGAGACTTCAGGCTGAAGGCGCAAGGAACATAAGGAGTCAGCAGGCCGTTGAGTCGCTTCGCCAGTCTGTACGTGGGTGTGGGTATCTGGCTAATGATTGGCCGAAGTGGGTTTCCAGGCTTGTGCGTCTTGACATTTCCATACGCATATCCAGGTTTATATTCCCCAATGATCTTTGGCAGGTGGAGTCCGGAGGCACTACACATCAAGAAGTCAACACCAGCAATCAAAAGCCAATTATTGCACAACTATATTCTACCCACCTCAAGACTCCGCTCCAATATAGAAGCATCAAGAAATATGGACCAATAGGCTTTCTACAAACACTTCTATTCAATACCCATTGTTTCTGTTCTGTCTTGTGTTGATACTTTTAATACCCTATTAATATCCCCTCCTGTTCTGTCTTGTGTTAATGCCACATCACCCTTCCCACCTCACTCAAATGTAGATATAATATCAGAGAGACGTAAGTTCTAATCAGTTGTGTATTTGTGAAGTCTTTGAAAATGTAATAAGTTTTACGAAACGCGCCCGTGTCGCGTCAGACTAGAAATAAAAATGAATTTTGGAGAAGTGATTTTTTATTTACCTCCAACAGTGAAGCGTAATGTACGAAAGATTGAGAAAATTCGTGTTAGAATTATTAATCTTACTTTTTCGGTCATATTTAATAATATATGTCTACAGGAAAGACTGCTACCAAAATATACTAATATATATATATATATATATATATATATATATATATGTGTACATATATATATATATATATATATATATATATATATATATATATATATATATATATATATATATATATATATATATGTACATATTTATATATATATATATATATATATATATATATATATATATATATATATATATATATATGTGTGTATTGGAGGGGATCTAAACATTCCCTCTAATGCGTTATGCGTGGTTTCCTCCGAGGCTATGGGTCCCCCTTCCAGCTAGAGGTGGTACTCCCTTCCTATATATGTATATATATATATATATATATATATATATATATATATATATATATATATATATATATATATATATATATATATATATATATATATATATATATTGTGACGATAATCTCCTTCAAGAGATTGAGCCTGCTCTTCCCTCCAAAAATACGTCGATACATCTATATAAAACTACTATGGAAGAAAAATCCAACAACGACAACAACATCTCCAAGGTTTGCCAGAGCGCAAAACGTATGCAGCCAGGAACACCTGCTTCACCTCAAACCGCCAAACTACCTGTCTTGTTGCCGGCTTCTCGCTGATTGGCCGCCGGTCTGGCTGCAACTGCACTCCACCCACCATACTACTTGAAGTCTGGGGCCGCCACGACCTCAGTCTTCAGAATATTCAGTGTTTTCATATGGTTAACACGTCTTCCTGGTAGACTAAGCTTTGGCTTACGTGTACTAAGAGAGGTGATAGCTTAAAGCCAATATTCCTGCACCTCTCATTTTATTGTATATTGCACAGCTTGTTATTGCTCACTTGTCTTAACGTAACTTCTCATTTTGTCATTTAATTATTCTTATTATTTTGTTTGATTGATTTTATTATATGAATTTGTATGTCCATTTTATTCATGTTTTGTTTATCTAACGTAATTAAAATTCCATTGTTAAAATTTACTTGTGTTTTGTGTGTCTTCTCCTTACCTTACCACAGACGAAGTTCCAGATTTTCTATTTTTTTGAATTCTATGTGACGAGGCCATACCCCTAGCTTTGAACAGCCGAACACCAACGCGTTACCGTCACAATATATATATATATATATATATATATATATATATATATATATATATATATATATATATATATATATATATATGTCGTACCTAGTAGCCAGAACTCACTTCTCAGCCTACTATTCAAGGCCCGATTTGCCTAATAAGCCAAGTTTTCCTGAATTAATATATTTACTATAATTTTTTTCTTATGAAATGATAAAGCAACCCTTTTCTCTATGTATGAGGTCAATTTTTTGTTATTTGAGTTAAAATTAACGTAGATATATGACCGAACCTAACCAACCCTACCTAACCTAACCTAACCTATATTTATAGGTAAGGTTAGGTTAGGTAGCCAAAAAAAGCTAGGTTAGGTTAGGTTAGGTAGGTTAGGTAGACGAAAAAACATTAATTCATGAAAACTTGGCTTATTAGGCAAATCGGGCCTTGAATAGTAGGCTGAGAAGTGCGTTCTGGCTATTAGGTACGACATATATATATATATATATATATATATATATATATATATATATATATATATGTGTACATATATATATATATAGATATATATGTGTACATATATATATATATATATATATATATATATATATATATATATATATATATATATATATATATATATATATATATATATGTCGTACCTAATAGCCAGAACGCACTTCTCAGCCTACTATTCAAGGCCCGATTTGCCTAATAAGCCAAGTTTTCATGAATTAATGTTTTTTCGTCTACCTAACCTACCTAACCTAACCTAACCTAGCTTTTATGGGTACCTAACCTAACCTTACCTATAAATATAGGTTAGGTTAGGTTAGGTAAGGTTGGTTAGGTTCGGTCATATATCTACGTTAATTTTAACTCCAATAAAAAAAATTGACCTCATACATAGAGGAAAGGGTTGCTTTATCATTTCATAAGAAAAAAATTATAGTAAATATATTAATTCAGGAAAACTTGGCTTATTAGGCAAATCGGGCCTTGAATAGTAGGCTGAGAAGTGAGTTCTGGCTACTAGGTACGACATATATATATATATATATATACATATATATATATGTCGTACCTAGTAGCCAGAACTCACTTCTCAGCCTACTATTCAAAGCCCGATTTGCCTAATAAGCCAAGTTTTCATGAATTAATATATTTACTATAATTTTTTTCTTATGAAATGATAAAGCTACCCTTTTCACTATGTATGAGGTCAATTTTTTTTTATTGGAGTTAGAATTAACGTAGCTATATGACCGAACCTAACCAACCATACCTAACCAAACCTAACCTATATATATAGGTAAAGGTTAGGTTAGGTAGCCAAAAAAAGCTAGGTTAGGTTAGGTTAGGTAGGTTAGGTAGACGAAAAAACATTAATTCATGAAAACTTGGCTTATTAGGCAAATCGGGCCTTGCATAGTTGGCCAAGAAGTGCGTTCTGGCTACTAGGTTCGACATATATATATATGTATATATATGTGTACATATATATATAATTATATTATTTTATTTAATATGACCGAATAAGTAAGATAAATAATTCTAACACGAATTTTCTCGATCTTGTTTCTTTTCACTGTTGATGGTAATTGAAAAATCCATTCTCCAAAATTCATTTTTATTCTTTTATTTTTATTTTTATATATTTTTATTTTTATTTATTTTTATTCACTAGTCTGACGTGACACTTGAACGCGTTTCGTAATAACTTATTACATTTTCAAAGAGTTGTATGTGTATGTACACACACACAACTATTACCTACAAACACTAAACAGAGTTCTTACTTATGCTATGATTTAAACAGCTTGTTTAAACCTAACCTAACCAACCAACCAACCTAAGTAACCTACCTAACCAACCAACCTAACCAACCCAACCAACCTAACCTAACCAACCCAACCTAACCAACCCACCTAACCAACCTAACCAACCAACCAACCTAGGCAACCTAATCTATCCAACTACCCAACCAACCAACCCAACCAACCAACCCAAACAACCAACCTAACCAAACCAACCAACCTAACCAACCAACCAAAGCTATCTAACTTAACCAACCAACCCAACCAACCAACCAACCTAACCAACGAACCTAAGCTATCTAACTTAACCAACCAACCTAACCAACCAACCAACCTAACCAACCTAACCAACCAACCTAACCAACCTAACCTAACCAACCCACCTAACTAACCAATCTAATCAACCAACCAACCTAGGCAACCTAATCTAACCAACCAACCAGGCTAACCAACCAACCCAACCAACCAACCTAAGCTATCTAACCAAACCAACCAACCTAACCAACCAACCTAAGCTATCTAACTTAACCAACCAACCTAACCAACCAACCTAAGCTATCTAACTTAACCAACCAACCTAACCAACCAACCAATCTAATCAACCACCCCTAATCAACCAACCTAACCAACCTAACCTAACTGACCTAACCTAACCAACCCACCTAATCAACCACCCCTAATCAACCAACCTAACCTAACCAACCTAACCTAACCAACCAATCCAACCAACCAATCCAATTAATCCAACCAACCCAACCAACCTAACCAACCAACCAACCAATCTAATCAACCACCCCTAATCAACCAACCTAACCAACCTACCCTAACCAACCTAACCTAACCAACCCACCTAATGAACCACCCCTAATCAACCAACCTAACCAACCTAACCTAACCAACCTAACCTAACCAACCAATCCAACCAACCAATCCAACCAACCCAACCAACCTAACCAACCAACCAACCTAATCAACCACCCCTAATCAACCAACCTAACCTACCTAACCTAACCAACCTAACCTAACCAACCAACCAACCCAACCAACCTAACCAACCAACCTTACCTAACCAACCAACCTAATCAACCAACCTAATCAACCAACCTAACCAACCAACCAACCTAACCAACCAACCAACCTAACCATCCTAACCTAACCAACCTAACCAACCAACCAACCTAAACAAACCTAACCTAACCAACCTAACCAACCAACCTAACCAACCAACTTAACCAACCAACTTAATCAACCAACATAATCAACCAATGTAACCAACCTAACCTAACCAACCAACTAACCTAACCAACCTAACCAACCTAACCTAACCAACCAACCTAACCTAACCTAACCAACCAACCTAACCAACGAAGTAACCTAACCAACCAACCAACCTAACATAACCAACCAACTTAATCAACCAACCCAACCAACCAACCAACCTAATCAACCAACTTAACAAACCAACCTAACCAACCAACCAAACAAACCTTACCTAACCAACCAACTTAATCAACCAACCCAACCAACCAACCCAACCAACCAACCTAATCAACCAACCTAACCTAACCAACCAACCCAACCAACCAACCCAACCAACCAACCCAACCAACCAACCAACCTAATCAACCAACCTAACCTAACCAACCAAACCTTACCAACCAACCTAATCAACCAACCTAACCTAACCAACCAAATTAATCAACCAACCTAATCAACCAATGTAACCAACCTAACCTAACCAACCAAGTAACCTTACCTAACCAACCAAACCTAACCTAACCAACCAAGTAACCTAACCAACCAACCTAACCAACCAAGTAACCTAACCAACCAACCAACCTAACCAACCCAACCAACCTAACCCAACCAACCTACCTAACCTAACCAACCTAACCTAACCAACCTAACCTAACCAACCTAACCTAACCTAACAAACCTAACCTAACCAACCTAAGCTAACCAACCAACCTAACTAACCAACCAACCTAATCTAACCTACCTAATCCACCAACCTAAGCTATCTAACCTAACCAACCTAATCAACCAATGTAACCAACCTAACCTAACCTAACCTAACCTAACCTAACCTAACCAACCTAACTAACCAACCAACCTAAGCTATCTAACCTAACTAACCAACTTAAGCTATCTAACCTAACCAACCAACCTAAGCTATCTAACATAACCAACCAACCTAAGCTATCTAACCTAACCAAGCAACCTAACCAAGCAACCGAACCAAGCAACCTAATCAACCAACCTAACCAACCAACCTAACCAAGGAACCTAACCAACCAACCAACCTAATCAACCAACCTAACCAACGTAAGCTATCTAACCTAACCAACCAACCGAACGGTACAGGGCACAGATTTATCTGTGTGTCCCCTCCTGTAGGAGCATCAGTTTCGATAGATTCTCTGGATAGCTGAAGATTGATTGATTACCAACCTAACTAACCTAACCAACCAACCTAACCAACGTAACCAACCTAAGCAACCAACCTAACCAACCTAACCAACCAACCTAACCAACCTAAGCTATCTAACCTAACCAAGCAACCTAACCAACCAACATAACCAAGAAACCTAACCAACCAACCAACCTAACCAACCAACCTAAGCTATCCAACCAACCAACCAACCTAACCAACCAACCTAACTAACCTAACCAACCAACCTAACCAAGGAACCTAACCAACCAACCAACCTAACCAACCAACCAACCTAACCAAGGAACCTAACCAAGGAACCTAACCAACCAACCAACCTAACCAATGTAACCAACCAACCTAAGCAATGTAACCTAACCTAACCTAAGGTTGAGCAACCTAACCTAAGCAACCTAACCTGAACAACCTAACCTAAGCAACCAACCTAAGCTATCTAACCTAACCAACCAACCTAACCATGGAACCTAACCAACCAACCAACCTAACCAACGTAACCAATCAACCTAAGCAATGTAACCTAACCTAACCTAAGGTTGAGCAACCTAACCTGAGCAACCTAACTTGAGCAACCTAACCTGAGCAACCTAACCAACTAACCAACCTAATTATGTTATTATATTATTATTATTATAATAATATTATTATATTATATTATATTATTATTATATTATATTATATATATATGAATGTATATATATATTATATATATATAGAAATGAATCGATACCCTCCGGGAGATCATTTACATATATCAGAAACAAGATAGGACCGAGTACAGAGCCCTGTGGGACTCCACTGGTGACTTCACGCCAATCGGAGGTCTCACCCCTCACCGTAACTCTATTCCTATTGCTTAGATAATCCCTTATTAACTGGAGCACCTTACCAGCTACACCTGCCTGTCTCTCCAGCTTATGTACCAGCCTCTTATGCGGTACTGTGTCAAAGGCTTTCCGACAATCCAAGAAAATGCAGTCCGCCCAGCCCCTCTCTTTCTTGCTTAATCTTTGTCACCTGATCGTAGAAATCACCTGATGTGTGTGTGTGTGTGTTTAAAAGTATGTATTAATTAATAATTAGTGTGGTGTTTCCAAATGAGTTTGTGAGTGGTAAATAAGCAATGGAATATCTAATATGTGATATTTTAGGCCTCGTTCTGTAAAATACATGTTTTACTAGGGAAGGAAAATCCGGTTTGTTTTATTCATCGTTTTATTTCAAAAATAAATAGCACATAGGCGAAGGAACGAAGGTTTTGGCAGTTTAAATATAGCGTTGTGGCCGCCATTTTCTGTGTTGGGGCAAGGGGGGGGGGGTGATGGAGGGGGCGGAATGGGGGGGTAGGGGTACGGCGGCCTCCATTGTGGGGGGGGGGGGGAGGGGTCCAGAGGAGCTACCGTGGGAAGTGAGGTCGGGGGGGGGGAAGGGGAAGGTAGGGGGGATGGGTTGGCAGTTAGGTATTTAAATTTAATATTGTAAGATAGGTTATATAGGGCGAGGTGTTGAGGAAGGAATAAGAAAAGTGTTTGGGACTGAGTTGAGTGTATTAGTTGTTGTGATTGATGTTAGCAGGAAGGTAGGTAGTTGAAATGTGTAAAGATTTGTTAATGAGATCATTTGGTTAATAATGTAGGAATTAAGGGTAAGTGATCACTGGAGATAGATATTCAACAGCATATTGAGTGGACAAGTTTTAGCAGGTAGGTAGGCCGGCCGGCCGGCAGAGAGAGACAATGGACTGACAAATAGGTAGACGTTTTCTACATGGATAGTAAACTATTATTAAAATGGCATGTACACATTTCCATGTGCGACATTCTTGTACACACACACACACACACACACACACACGGAGACTGCCCAAATATGTATGCCTTATAGGCAGGCAGGCGGAGGATACTCACACATAGCAGCCAATTCTCCATTAATGATAGTACTTATTGCAACTATTTAGTCAAATTAACCAACAACAAATGGACTACTACTACTACTACTACTACTACTACTACTACTACTACTGCTGTTGCTCCAAAATAGAAATGTTGGGATGCCACCGCTGCCATAGATCTCGCACAAGTTGCTGCTGACAAATGACTCATCTTAGGCCTTGCATATGCTCTCTTAGGCTTCATTTAGTCAATACTTGTAACATCATTGAGTCGGGGGGACAGGCAGACAGGCACTTTATACATGTTAGGCTTATAGTGGTCTCCAACACCCACCACCCCACAAGGTCCAACTAGTGACTAACCCTCACTCACTCACCACGCCCCAAGTAGCTAGCTTACTAACTCCTGGATACCTATTTACTGATAGGTGAACAGAGACATTCGGTGATAGGAAAGGCTACTAACAATTACAGCCCTACTTCTACAAACCTACCCTAAACCAACCTAACCTAACCTAAGCTAATCTAACCTAACCTAACGTAACTAACTCCTGGATACCTATTTACTGTTCGGTGAATAGATGTATTCGGTGATAGGAAGCGCTACCAACAATTACAGCCCTTTTTCTATTTCTATTTCTACAAACCTAGCCTAAACTAACCTAACTTAACCTGCAAACCTAGCCTATTTCCTAGTCAAAACAAACATAACCTAATCTAAGCTAACCTAACCTAACGTAACTAACTCCTGGATACCTATTTACTGTTAGGTGATATTATAGACTGTGGGTTGGTTGGTGTTGTCGTCGTTGATCCTTCTCTATGGACAACCCAACCCACAACTCGGCAGAGTGCTTATACTAGGAGATCACCCTTGGCGCTTCTGGCTCTTGGAGAGGGGCTCAACGTCACACGTTTAGGGGATGCGGCTCCAACACTTAGCCCCGTTGTCACGTGCACACACCCACTCGAGCCGCTGTGACTCCCCACTCTCTCCTTATGAGATATGATCTCCTCAATCCCCTATGACTTACTAGTATTACCTCCTACCCTGTCCACGGCAGTGGTTCTTGGTTCTTTCTCTCTCTCTCTCCTTCTTTACTACCTCCTGGGAAGCCTCACTAGGACAAGGGCAAACACCAGCAAATTGTGACACATTTACTGGACAAAGCACATACACGATACATACACACATATAATAATAATGAATCCTATACTCTATAATATCACAATCAGGTTGCACTCCAACACCATCAGAACTCTATTATCATCTTATCAAGTGGTATCCTATCTCCTGGTTCACCACCTGATACTATCAACCTCCTCAAGTTGATCAAGCCTACATACACTGTTGCACCATCAGCAATATAACATATATATATATAGAAAATCAGCATTTGAATGCAATAACATATACCAGTATAAATGTTCATTGATACTTCAGTATAAAAAACTCCTTGACATAAGAATGCCAACAGTCACTCACCTCTCACTGCGTCTTGCACGCTAATGACAACCAAACACTATCAACTCCCTATAAGTAATCCACCAGAACTTCCCCTTCCACCTCTGGAAGTTCACTACCCTAATATCCTTAGGTTCTCCCGGGCTTCACTACCAGGATCCTCTGCAGCTCCTCCAGGCTGCTATCATGAAGTTTCCTTGAGCAACTACGGTGCTTCACCCTTCTGCTAGGGTCCTCCACAGCTCTCCTGGCCGCCACACCATGAAGCTCCCCCGAGCAACTATGGTGCTTCTCCACCTCTACAGAAGCACGCGACACTCCTCTTCACTGCTGCTTCTCCTCACAGCTCGAGGTCCTCTGCTCCACTACCTTGGAGTCTCATCAGCTACTTCATCTGCTGGCTTCGAAGTTCTCAGCAACTTCTTCCCCAAAAGACAAACCTGCAACCCATCGACACTCCAATAAAATGTTCCCCTTTAACACATAAACAAAAATAACCACACAATATGCTTGCCTCAAACCTCTATCTGTTCTCAACATACAGTGAGAGTGGACTCCCCCGTTTTGGGCGGGTCCATACTCCACCTCGCCTGGCGGCGGTCCTCACTCGCTGGGAGGGTCTTCCTCCGTCAAGAGCCAGGCTCCCTCAGTCGTCTGCCAGCGCTCAGAGGGGGCGGACGTCGCTCCGTGCTCCTCCCTCTTCACTCTCCTATTTCAGGCTTTCTGCCTTATTAAAACATGTCTAACTTATAAATAAACATTGCTACCGTCGCTGGGCACACGACCAACTACAAGCAATCACTATGAACTGGCATATATCGTGCTTACCACAGATTAATTGATCGAGGGCGCTTTCCCTCTGACGGCGTCTGGTCAGGGCGCTCCACACAGCCCACGAAAATGCCTCTGAGTAGCTTATTAAACTCTGCTCGTCGACCAGGACTTGATACCACAACGTTCCCAGCTCGGTTCCACAGCTGGCACGTCTACACACTTCTCTTCTCTTCGAGATATATCACTAGGGGTTCCCTTCTGGCGGGAGCTCAAATGGAGCGCGGCTTCCCCCTGCGATGTCTGGCACTCAAGTGAGGTCAAGGTCCTCCGGAAGCGAGCCTCACGCCTCCAGCAAAATGTCCACATCTCTTCGCCAGTCATTTATCTGTTTTCTTCTTCATTGCCCATGATCTCAAACTGTTACACATATCCAAGCAACTATTTTACATATGCGTTATCACTTCAATATTCGCTAGACCTTCTAATCAGGTCAGGCTTGACGAATAACTCTCAAGGAGGGAGACTCGTTTCTCCTGTAGGCTGAGATCATAACACTCCCCTCCCCTTATTTTTGAGAGTTATTCTAGTGGCTAGGCTCGAGATAACGCATCAGCCACTACATTGTCTCGCCCTCTTATGTGCGTTATCACCAGGTCATACTCTTGGAGCGATAAAAACCATCTGGTTTGCATGCTTCATTTTCTTCAGGAAAACTAGGGGATTATGGTCTGTATACACCGTCACTGGGTGTCCCCCCCCACTCACATACACTTCAAAATGTTTCAATGCCATCACCAGGGCCAAAGTCTCTTTCTCAACTGTACTGTACGACCTCTGGTGCTTAACGAACTTCTTCGAGAAGAAGGACACGGGGCGGTAAATTCCATCATTCTGCTGCGTCAGTACAGCTCCGGCCCCTATGTCACTGGCATCTACAAATAACGTAAACGGCGCTTCAAAATCTGGCGACACTAGTACAGGTGCCTCAGTCAACAGTCTTTTGGTCTTCTCAAACGCTTCTTGTGCTGTTCCATTCCACTCCCACTTCTTGCTCTTTGATAGCAAACTCGTCATAGGAGCGGCTACGGTGGAGAAATTTTCACAGAACTTCCGGTAATACCCAATCATACCGAGGTATCTCAACAATTCTTTCTTACTCCTGGGCACCGGGAAGTTGTCAATGGCCTCCACCTTTGTTCTTACCGGAGCAACCTCGCCTTGCCCTACTATATATCCAAGGTACTCCAGGCGGGCTCTCCCGAACTCGCTTTTTGCCAAGTTGATCGTCATGTTGGCCTTCTCCAACCGATCGAACAAATCTAAAAGTCGATCCACGTGATCCTTCCAGGAATCAGCGAACACCACAATATCATCGATGTACACTGCACATCCAGTCGCGCCTTGTAATACCTGATTCATTACTCGTTGAAAACAACTACCACTATTCTTCATTCCGAACGGCACCACTTTATATTGGTACAAGCCGTCGGGTGTCACGAACGCTGAGATCCTCTTGGCCTCCTCAGACAGGGGAATCTGGTAGTATCCCTTCAACAGGTCTATCTTCGAGACATACCGTGCACTCCCAATCCGATCTATGCAATCGTCAATGCGCGGTATCGGAAACGAGTCAGCGACCGTGAGTGCATTCACTTTCCTATAATCGGTACAGAACCGGTACGTGCCGTCACTCTTTTTCACGAGGAGGCACGGCGAACTCCAGTCACTGTCGCTAACCTCTGCCAAGTCGTTATCTAGCAGATACTTCACTTCTGCTCTCATTGCCGCTGCTTTCTCCGGGTTAACTCTGTAAGGGTGCTGCTTGATGGGCTCAGCACTCCCTACATTCACTTCGTGCACCGTTCCGCGGTGTCTTCTAGGCACGTCCGTGAATAACGACTTATTCCTCCGTAGGATCTCCACTAGCTCCTGTCGTTGGTCATCCTCCAAATGACCCAGACGCTCACCTATCTTGGCCAGGCTTTCTGTATTTGATATCTTCGCGCCATCGGCCTTCTCTAACTTACAGTTCTCCTCTTCTATCCCTTTTCCGTCTCCTCCACACAGCACCGTCGCCTGCAATGGGGTTTCCATCGGTTCTTCATCGCCTAGAGGCTTATCTCTGTCATAGTTCCTCTTTATCATGTTCACGTGGCAAACCTGTGACTTCCTCGGACGATCTGGCATGTGGATTACATAATTCACATCCCCTAAAGCCTTCTGGATGGTATATGGTCCACAAAATCTCGACTCGTATATACTTCCTTTTACCGGTAGCAGGACTAACACCTGATCTCCTTGAAATTTCCTGCCCTTCGCCTTCCTGTCGTGGTACCTTACCATCTCTGCCTGGGATGTCCTCAAATTTTCCTTGGCCAAATCTCTGGCCCTAGAGAGTCGCTCTCTAAAAGTCTTCACATATTTTCCCACGTCCACCTTAGGCCTATCCACGGTGAGCTGCTCCTTCAGCGCGCCCACTGGGCTCCTCACGGAGTGTCCGTACACCAGTTGAAATGGGGTGAATCCGAGTGATTCTACTACCGCATCCCTGATGGCGAACAACACGGATGGTAATGCCTCGTCCCAACTACTCCCTTCCTCAGCGCAGTATATCCTCAACAAGCTCTTTAGCGTTCCATGGAAACGCTCCAATGCTCCCTGCGACTGAGGGTGATACGGTGACGAGCGCACTTGCTCTACTCTCCATCCTTTCACAGTTTCCCTAAACAACTTCGACTGGAAGACACTCCCCTGGTCCGTCTGGATAACCTTGGGCATTCCTACCCACGCAATGTAGTTCTGTAGTCTATCCAGAACGGCTCTCGACGTCACTCTTCTCAGGGGGATTGCTTCAGGGAAACGGGTGGCCGTGCACATTATGGTCAGTAAGTACTCGTGGCCTTTTCTGGTCCTCGGCAACGGACCTACACAGTCTATCAAGACTCTCTCAAAAGGCTCGCCAAATGCCGGTATGGGCTTTAAGGGTGCCTTTGGTATAGCCGGAGCCGGCTTACCTGCACGTTGGCACGCCAAACATGTCCTACAATATTTCTTTACCTCCTTCCACACGTTCGGCCAGTAGAAGTGCTCCTGCACCTTATTTAAGGTCTTCTTCACCCCCAAGTGCCCTGCCATATCTACGGAGTGGGCTAGTTCTAACACAGCCGCCCTAAACTCCTTCGGCACTAACACTTGGTGCTTCTCCAACCATACCTTATCTGCGCCGGCTTTGTCCGGTCGCCATTTCCTCATTAGTACATCATCGTCCAAGTAGTAATACACGGGGGACTCCGGACATGAATTTCCCCCTTTTGCCTCCCTGATTAGATCTATAAACTCCTCTTTCTGAGCCCTAATCAGGTCTGTTCGGTTCACGCTGAACTTTTCAGGTAGGGTCATTTTCACTTCCTGTCTCCTCGAATCCTCATTCTTCTGAGCTCGATCTTCGTCGAACAGCCCAGACATGTCCATGTTGACCTCCTCCCTTGGTGGAGTCGACACTGCCATATCATCTCCAATGTCTTCCTCGGCGGCTACGTCCGACTCTGTCACTACACAGGCCTCGAGGCCTCGGGGCCTCGTAGCCTGGTGGATAGCGCGCAGGATTCGTAATTCTGTGCCGCAGGTTCGATTCCCGCACGAGGCAGAAACAAATGGGCAAAAGTTTCTTTCACCCTGAATGCCCCTGTTACCTAGCAGTAAATAGGTACCTGGGAGTTAGTCAGCTGGCTTCCTGGGGGTGGAGGCCTGGTCGAGGACCGGGCCGCGGGGACACTAAAGCCCCGAAATCATCTCAAGATAACCTCAAGATAACCTCAAGATAAGGCAGGGTATACGATGACTTGACTGTCCTCTGCCTCATTTTCAAGGATGCCGGCTAGATCTATCTTGTCCGGCGTTCCACTTGTACCGCGGTCCTTCTGGTTCACCTCCGGCACAGCTTTTACTATCAGCTCTGGCAGCACCTTGGACCCACACAAGTCGTTCCCCAGGATCACTTGGACTCCTGGAACAGGTATGTTGGGGCACACTCCCAACATCACCTCCGCCGACAAATAATCTGACTTCAACTGGACAGCACACACGGGCATGTCACTCTTAGACAACAACCCATGAACCTTTATCCTCCTACTGCCAGCTAACAGTCGATCATTTCTTATTAGGCCTCTCAGAATCAAGCTCTGATTGGCTCCAGTATCCCTGAGGATACTAACCTCCACCTCGGGTTGACCTTCTATGCCGACCCAACCTTTACTAATGAACGGCCTATACCGCTCGTTCATCAAATCTACCTTCTGTGGTTTGTCTTGTTGTACATCAACGTACTTCTTCCGGGGATCACATGTCGTCAGGGCCACGACTCTCTTGCCCTGCCGACAATCTCGCATCATGTGACCTGATCTGTTGCACTTGTAGCATCTCATTTGGGAGAAATCTCTCCTATACGCCCCCGAGTGGCTCTGACTCTGCCCACTCGTATTGGAGTTCCTCGGGCCAGATGTACTACTCATACTCTGTGGAGCTTCATTGGACTCTTGTCTCCTCTGCACATTTTTATTTTCCTGCTTACCTCCAGCAGGCGGACTCGGCAACTTTCCTTCCTGGGGCTTAAAACTAGCTGGTCTGCTTGTCTGCCCCCCAAAACTTCTTCCTCCCCAGACTCCACTGGGTCTGCTATTGCTGCGTCTCGCCTCGCTTCTTACTCTGTTCTCTCTTAAGCTCTTGTATGCTTCAGTAATCATATCCGCCCTATCTGCGGCATCTTTCACCTCCTTTATCCTTGCTTCTTGGATCTTGAACTTTGTTTCGGGATGCATCATCTCCAAGAACTTCTCCATGACCATCAGTTGCTTCAGGTCAGCGTAAGATCCAACTCCAGCAGCCTCAATCCACTTCTGGAATCGTCTTTCCAGATCCCTTGCTGTCTCAGCAAACGTACATGCTCCAACTTTCACCATCTCTCTGAAACGCTTTCTATAAGCTTCTGGGGTTAACTGAAACGAGCGCAATATGCTGCTCTTTACCGTGGCATAATCCTGGCACTCTTCCAGTGACAATTGGGTGTATGCCTCCCTGGCTGCACCGGTCAATCTTAACTGGACCAGCTGGGCCCATTCCTCCTGTGGCCACTCCTTGATACTGGCTACTTTTTCAAAGTGCTCGAAAAAGCTCTCTGCCTCTTCGGGAACAAACAAGGGAATGTCCTTCTCCCTAACCCTAACATCTGGTGGGTGTGATACCTGGGTGGTGCTCTCTGGCAACCCATGTTCAATCCTTTGCTCAGCCAAGGTTCTATTCGCTTCTATCTGCATTTGTTTTGTTCTCTCTTTTTCTTTTTCGACTTGGGCTTTTTCTTTCTCCTGTTCCAACTCCAGTTCCCTTACTCTGGTTTTCTCTTTTTCTTTCTCCTGTTCCAACTCCAGTTCTCTTACTCTGGTTTTCTCTTTTTCTTTCTCCTGTTCAAACTCCAGTTCTCTTACTCTGGTTTTCTCTTTTTCTTTCTCCACCTCTAGTCTTGCTTTCTCTTTTTCTATTTCCAGTCTGGTTTTTTCTTTTTCCTTCTCTGCTTCATTTTTCATCTGGAGTTCTAATTTCATCTTTTCCAGCTGGAACTGTCTCTCCTTGTCCTCTCGTTGTTGCTGCATCTGGAGCTCTAACTGAAATCTCTCCAAGCTCCTATTTCGGCTACTCCTGCTACTGCGGCTACTCTTGCTGCTCCTACTCGATCCCTGGGATCTCACTTCATCCTGCCCATCATCCTCCTTTCCACTTTCAGCTCCTTTTTGGGCTCCTTCCTCTGCCGCTTTATTTTTGGCTCTTAACTGCCTCAGGATCTCATCCTTCATCCCAGCTACTTTAGATGCTTTCAACCTAAGGCCACATTTTTCTGCTATTTGTTTCAATTGATCCCTCGTGCAACCTTCCAAGTCCTCAGGCTTGCCTGACTCCACAAACGCTTGCACCTTATCCATCTTTGTCCTGTGAGTCTTCCCAAGAGAGAGAGTATACACCTGCGGTCACACAGTTTATCTCAGCAGGGGTGTACAAATCCACTCTTGGACAGGGTGTGGGTGTGTCAGTTCACTCTCCCGGACACAGGCCCCCAATTTATTATAGACTGTGGGTTGGTTGGTGTTGTCGTCGTTGATCCTTCTCTATGGACAACCCAACCCACAACTCGGCAGAGTGCTTATACTAGGAGATCACCCTTGGCGCTTCTGGCTCTTGGAGAGGGGCTCAACGTCACACGTTTAGGGGATGCGGCTCCAACACTTAGCCTCGTTGTCACGTGCACACACCCACTCGAGCCGCTGTGACTCCCCACTCTCTCCTTATGAGATATGATCTCCTCAATCCCCTATGACTTACTAGTATTACCTCCTACCCTGTCCACGGCAGTGGTTCTTGGTTCTTTCTCTCTCTCTCTCCTTCTTTACTACCTCCTGGGAAGCCTCACTAGGACAAGGGCAAACACCAGCAAATTGTGACACATTTACTGGACAAAGCACATACACGATACATACACACATATAATAATAATGAATCCTATACTCTATAACATCACAATCAGGTTGCACTCCAACACCATCAGAACTCTATTATCAGCTTATCAAGTGGTATCCTATCTCCTGGTTCACCACCTGATACTATCAACCTCCTCAAGTTGATCAAGCCTACATACATTGTTGCACCATCAGCAAGATAACATATATATATAGAAAATCAGCATTTGAATGCAATAACATATACCAGTATAAATGTTCATTGATACTTCAGTATAAAAAACTCCTTGACATAAGAATGCCAACAGTCACTCACCTCTCACTGCGTCTTGCACGCTAATGACAACCAAACACTATCAACTCCCTATAAGTAATCCACCAGAACTTCCCCTTCCACCTCTGGAAGTTCACTACCCTAATATCCTTAGGTTCTCCCGGGCTTCACTACCAGGATCCTCTGCAGCTCCTCCAGGCTGCTATCATGAAGTTTCCTTGAGCAACTACGGTGCTTCACCCTTCTGCTAGGGTCCTCCACAGCTCTCCTGGCCGCCACACCATGAAGCTCCCCCGAGCAACTATGGTGCTTCTCCACCTCTACAGAAGCACGCGACACTCCTCTTCACTGCTGCTTCTCCTCACAGCTCGAGGTCCTCTGCTCCACTACCTTGGAGTCTCATCAGCTACTTCATCTGCTGGCTTCGAAGTTCTCAGCAACTTCTTCCCCAAAAGACAAACCTGCAACCCATCGACACTCCAATAAAATGTTCCCCTTTAACACATAAACAAAAATAACCACACAATATGCTTGCCTCAAACCTCTATCTGTTCTCTACATACAGTGAGAGTGGACTCCCCCGTTTTGGGCGGGTCCATACTCCACCTCGCCTGGCGGCGGTCCTCACTCGCTGGGAGGGTCTTCCTCCGTCAAGAGCCAGGCTCCCTCAGTCGTCCGCCAGCGCTCAGAGGGGGCGGACGTCGCTCCGTGCTCCTCCCTCTTCACTCTCCTATTTCAGGCTTTCTGCCTTATTAAAACATGTCTAACTTATAAATAAACATTGCTACCGTCGCTGGGCACACGACCAACTACAAGCAATCACTATGAACTGGCGTATATCGTGCTTACCACAGATTAACTGATCGAGGGCGCTTTCCCTCTGATGGCGTCTGGTCAGGGCGCTCCACACAGCCCACGAAAATGCCTCTGAGTAGCTTATTAAACTCTGCTCGTCGACCAGGACTTGATACCACAACGTTCCCAGCTCGGTTCCACAGCTGGCACGTCTACACACTTCTCTTCTCTTCGAGATATATCACTAGGGGTTCCCTTCTGACAGGAGCTCACGGAGCGGAGCTTCCCCCTGCGATGTCTGGCACTCAAGTGAGGTCAAGGTCCTCCGGAAGCGAGCCTCACGCCTCCAGCAAAATGTCCACATCTCCTCGCCAGTCATTTATCTGTTTTCTTCTTCATTGCCCATGATCTCAAACTGTTATACATATCCAAGCAACTATTTTACATATGCGTTATCACTTCAATATTCGCTAGACCTTCTAATCAGGTCAGGCTTGACGAATAACTCTCAAGGAGGGAGACTCGTTTCTCCTGTAGGCTGAGATCATAACAGTGAATAGATGTATTCGGTGATAGGAAGCGCTACCTACAATTACAGCCCTTCTTCTATTTCTATTTCTACAAACCTAGCCTATTTCTTAGCCTAGACTAATCTAACCTAATTAAACCTAACCTAACCTAATCTAACCTTACCTATATATATACTTCACTACTCACTAACATCATCACTACCACACTACTCACTAACGTCATCACTACCTCCCTACTCACCATCATCATCACTACCTCACCATCATCATCACTACCTCTCTACTCACCATCATCATCATTACCTCACTGCTCACCATCATCATCACTACCTCACCATCATTATCACTACCTCTCTACCTCTCTACTCACCATCATCATCATTACCTCACTACTCACCATCACTACCACACTACTCACCATCTTCACTACCTCACTACTCACCATCATCATCACTACTTCTCTACTCACCACCATCATCATTTCCTCACTACTCACTAACATCATCACTTCCTCACTACTCACCATCATCACTACTCACCATCATCTCTACCCACCATCATCACTACCACTACTCATAAACATCATCACTACCACACTACTCACTATCATCACTACCACACTACTCACTATCATCATCACTACCACACTACTCTTAACCATCATCACTACCACACTACTCTTAACCATCATCACTACCACACTACTCACCATCATCACTACCACACTACTCACCATCATCACTACCACACTACTCACCATCATCACTACCACACTACTCACCATCATCACTACCACACTACTCTTAACCATCATCACTACCACACTACTCACCATCATCATCACTTCCACACTACTCACCATCATCATCACTACCACACTACTCACCATCATCATCACTACCACACTACTCACCATCATCACTACCACACTACTCACCATCATCACTACCACACTACTCACCATCATCACTACCACACTACTCACCATCATCACTACCACACTACTCTTAACCATCATCACTACCACACTACTCTTAACCATCATCACTACCACACAACTCACCTTCATCACTACCACACTACTCACCATCATCACTACCACACTACTCACCATCATCACTACCACACTACTCACCATCATCACTACCACACTACTCTTAACCATCATCACTACCTCACTACTCACAATCATCATCACTACTTCACCATCATCATCACTACTCACTATCATCACTACCACACTACTCACCATTATCATCACTACACTACTCACCATCATCATCACTACCACTCTACTCACCATCATCATCACTACCACACTACTCACCATCATCATCACTACCACAATACTCACCATCATCATCACTACCACAATACTCACCATCATCATCATTACCACAATACTCACCATCATCATCACTACCACACTACTCACCATCATCATCACTACCACACTACTCACCATCATCATCACTACCACACTACTCACCATCATCATCACTACCACACTACTCACCATCATCATCACTACCACACTACTCACTATCATCACTTCTATCACTACTCACCATCAACATCACTACCACACTACTCACCATCATCATCACTACCACAATACTCACCATCAACATCACTACCACACTACTCACTATCATCACTTTTACCACTTCTCACCATCATCATCACTACTCACTATCATCACTACCTCACTACTAACCATCATCATCACTACATCACTATCATCATCACTACCACACTACTCACCATCAGCATCACTATCACACTATTCACTATCATCACTACCTCACTACTCACCATCATCATCACTACCACACTACTCGCTATTATCACTTCTCACCATCATTATCACTACCTCACTACTCGCCATCATCATCACTACCACACTATTCACTATCATCATCACTACCACACTACTCACCATCATCATCACTACCACACTATTCACCATCATCATCACTACTACACTACTCACCATCATCATCACTACCACACTATTCACTATCATCACTATCACACTACTCACCATCATCATCACTACATCACTATCATCACTACCACACTACTCACCATCATCACTACCACACTACTCACCATCATCATCACTACCTCACTACTCACTATCATCATCACTACCACACTACTCACCATCAGCATCACTACCACACTTCACTATCATCCTCACTACCACACTACTCACCATCATCATCACTACCTCACTACTCACCATCATCATCACTACCACACTTCACTATCATCATCACTACCTCACTACTCACCATCACCATCACTACCACACTTCACCATCATCACTACCACACTTCACCATCATCATCACTACCACACTTCACCATGATCATCACTACCTTACTACTCACTATCATCATCACTACCTCACTACTCACCATCATCATCACTACCTTACTACTCACTATCATCATCATTACTACACTATTCACTATCATCATCACTACCACACTTCACCATGATCATCACTACCTTACTACTCACCATCATCATCACTAGCTCACTACTCACCATCATCATCACTACCTTACTACTCACTATCATCATCACTACTACACTATTCACTATCATCATCACTACCACACTACTCACCATCATCACTACTCACCATCATCATCACTACTCACTATCACACTACTCACCGAGTAGTGTGGTAGTGATGATGATAGTGAGTAGTGTGGTAGTGATGATGGTGAGTAGTGTGGTAGTGATGATGTTTGAGTAGTGTGGTAGTGATGATGGTGGGTAGTGATGATGGTGAGTAGTGATGATGATGATGATGGTGAGTAGTGAGGAAGTGATGATGTTAGTGAGTAGTGAGGAAATGATGGTGGTGAGTAGAGAAGTAGTGATGATGATGGTGAGTAGTGAGGTAGTGATGATGGTGAGTAGTGTGGTAGTGATGGTGAGTAGTGAGGTAATGATGATGATGGTGAGTAGAGAGGTAGTGATAATGATGGTGAGGTAGTGATGATGATGGTGAGTAGTGAGGTAATGATGATGATGGTGAGTAGAGAGGTAGTGATGATGATGGTGAGGTAGTGATGATGATGGTGAGTAGGGAGGTAGTGATGACGTTAGTGAGTAGTGTGGTAGTGATGATGTTAGTGAGTAGTGAAGTATATATATAGGTAAGGTTAGATTAGGTTAGGTTAGGTTTAATTAGGTTAGATTAGTTTAGGCTAAGAAATAGGCTAGGTTTGTAGAAATAGAAATAGAAGAAGGGCTGTAATTGTAGGTAGCGCGTCCTATCACCGAATACATCTATTCACCTAACAGTAAATAGGTATCCAGGAGTTAGTTACGTTAGGCTAGGTTAGCTTAGATTAGGTTATGTTTGTTTTGACTAGGAAATAGGCTAGGTTTGCAGGTTAAGTTAGGTTAGTTTAGGCTAGGTTTGTAGAAATAGAAATAGAAAAGGGGCTGTAATTGTTGGTAGCCTATCTAACCTAACCAACCAACCTAACCAACCAACCTAACCAACCAACCTAATAGGGAACCTAATCAACCAACCTAACCAAGGAACCTAACCAAGGATCCTAACCTAACCCAACCAACCGAACTAACCTAACCAACCAACCTAACCTAACCAACCAACCAACCTAACCAACGTAACCAACCAACCTAACCAATGTAACCAACCAACCTAACCAATGTAACCAACCAACTTAACCAACGTAACCAACCTAACCAACCAACCTAAGCAACCAACCTAAGCAACCTAACCTAACCAACCAACCTAACCAACCAACCAACCTAACAAACCAACCTAACCAACCAACCTAACCAACCAACCTAAGCTATCTAACCTAACCAACCAACCTATCCAACCAACCTTAGCTATCTAACCTAACCAACCAACCTAACCAAGCAACCTAACCAACCAACCTAACCAAGCAACCTAACCAAACAACCTAACCTAACCAACCAACCCAACCAACCTAACCTAACCTAACCAACCAACCTAAACAACGTAACCAACCAACCTAACCAACGTAACCAACCAACCTAACCAACGTAATAACTTAACCAACTTAACCTAACCAACCAACCTAACCAACCTAACCTAACCAACCTAACCAACCAACCTAACCAACCTAACCTAACCAACCTAACCAACCAACCAACCAACCTAACTAACCAACCAACCAACCTAACTAACCAACCAACCTAATCAACCAACCTAAGCTATCTAACCAACCAACCTAACTAACCAACCAACCTAACCAACGTAAACTATCTAACCTAACCAACCAATCTAACCTAACCAACCAACCTAAGCTATCTAACCTAACCAAGCAACCTAACCAACCAACCTAACCAAGCAACCTAACCAAGCAACCTAACCAAGGAACCTAAATAACCAACCAACCTAACCAACCTAAGCTATATAACTAACCAACCTAACCAACGTAAGCTATCTAACCTAACCAACCAACCTAACCAACCAACCTAACTAACCTAACCAATAACCTAACCAACCTAACCAACCAACCTAAGCAACCAACCTGAGCAACCTAACCTAACCAACCTAACCTAACCAACCAACCTAACCAACCAACCAACCTAACCAACCAACCTAAGCTATCTAACCTAACCAACCAACCTAAGCTATCTAACCTAACCAACCAACCTAAGCTATCTAACCTAAACAAGCAACCTAACCAACCAACCTAACCAAGCAACCTAACCAACCAACCTAACCAAAGAACCTAATCAACCAACCTAACCAAGCAAACTAACCAACCAACCTAACCACCCAACCTAACCTAACCTAACCAACCAAACTAACCTAACCTAACCAACCAACCAACCTAACCAACGTAACCAACCATCCTAACCAACGTAACCAACCAACCTAACCAACGTAATAATGTAACCAACTTAACCTAACCAACCAACCTAACCAACCTAACCAACCTAACCTAACCAACCTAACCAACCAACCAACCTAACTAACCAACCAACCTAATCAACCAACCTAAGCTATCTAACCAACCAACCTAACTAACCTAACCAACCAACCTAAGCTATCTAACCTAACCAAGCAACCTAACCAACCAACCTAACCAAGGAACCTAACCAACACAAGCTATCTAACCTAACCAACCAACCTAACCAACCTAACCAACGTATCCAACCTAACCAACCTAAGCAACCAACCTAAGCAACCTAACCTAAGCAACCTAACCTAACCAACCTAACCTAACCAACCTAACCTAACCAACCAACCTAACCAACCAACCTAACCAACCTAACAAACCAACCTAACTAACCAACCAACCTAACCAACCAACCTATCCAACCAACCTTAGCTATCTAACCTAAGCTATCTAACCTAACCAACCAACCTAAGCTATCTAACCTAACCAACCAACCTAAGCTATCTAACCTAACCAAACAACTAACCAAACAACAAAACCAAGCAACCTAACCAAAGAACCTAATCAATCAACCTAACCAACCAACCTAACCTAACCAAAGAACCTAATCAACCAACCTAACCAACCTACCTAACCAACCAACCAAACCAACCTAACCTAACCAACCAGCCCAACCTAACCTAACCAACCAACCTAACCAACCAACCTAACCAACCAACCTAACCAACCAACCTAATCAACCAACCTAACCAACCAACCTAACCAACCAACCTAATCAACCAACCTAACCAACCAACCTAACCAACCTAACCAACCTAAGCTATCCAACCAACCAACCTAACGAACCTAACTAACCAACCAACCTAACCAACCTAACCAACATAACCTAACCAACCAACCTAACTAACCTAACCAACCAACTTAAGCTATCTAACCTAACCAAGCAACCTAACCAACCAACCTAACCAACCAACCTAACCAACGTAAGCTGTCTAACCTAACCAACCAACCTAACCAACCAACCTAACCAACGTAAGCTATCTAACCTAACCAACCAACGTAAGCTATCTAACCTAACCAACCAACCTAACCAACCAACGTAAGCTATCTAACCTAACCAACCAACCTAACCAACGTAATAATGTAACCAACTTAACCTAACCAACCAACCTAAGCTATCTAACCTAACCAACCAACCTAAGCTATCTAACCTAACCAACCAACCTAAGCTATCTAACCTAACCAACCAAGCTAAGCTATCTAACCTAACCAACCAACCTAACAACCAACCTAACCAAGCAACCTAACCAACCAACCTAACCAACGTAAGCTATCTAACCTAGCCAACCAACGTAACCAACCTAACCAACCAACCTAAGCAACCTAAGCAACCAACCTAAGCAACCTAACCTAACCAACCTAACCTAACCAACCAACCTAAGCTATCTAACCTAACCAACCAACCTAAGCAACCAACCTAAGCAACCAACCTAAGCAACCTTACCTAACCACCCTAACCAACCAACCTAAGCTATCTAACCTAACCAACCAACCTAACCAAGCAACCTAACCAACCTAACCGAAGAACCTAATCAACCAACAACCTTACCAACCAACCTAACCAAGCAACCTTACCAACCAACCTAACCAACCAACCTAACCAAAGAACCTAATCAACCAACCTAACCAAAGAACCTAATCAACCAACCTAACCAACCAACCCAACCTAACCTAACCAACGTAATCAACCATCCTAACCAACGTAACCAACCAACGTAACCAACCTAACTAAGCTATCCAACCAACCAACCAACCTAACCAACCTAAGCTATCCAACCAACCAACCTAACTAACCTAACCAACCAACCTAAGCTATCTAACCTAACCAAACAACCTAAGCTATCTAACCTAACCAACCAACCTAAGCTATCCAACCAACCAACCAACCTAAGCTATCCAACAAACCAACCTAACTAACCTAACCAACCAACCTAAGCTATCTAACCTAACCAAGCAACCTAAGCTATCCAACCAACCAACCTAACTAACCTAACAAAGATACCTAACCAACCAACCTAACCAACCAACCTAACCATCCAACCTAACCAAGCAACCTAACCAACCAACCTAACCAACCAACCTAACCAAGCAACCTAACCAACCAACCTAACCAACCAACCAACTTAACCAACCAACCTAAGCAATGTAACCTAACCTGAGCAACCTAACCTGAGCAACCTAACCTGAGCAACCTAACCTAAGCAACCTAACCTGAGCAACCTAACCTGAGCAACCTAACTAGAGCAACCTAACCTGAGCAACCTAACCTGAGCAACCTAACCTGAGCAACCTAACCTAACCTGAGCAACCTAACCTGAGCAACCTAACCTAACCTGAGCAACCTAACCTGAGCAGCCTAACCTAACCAACTAACCAACCTAATTATGTTATTATATTATTATTATTATTATATATTATATTATATTATTATTATACAACCTTATTATATTATCAACTCCCTTCTTATTATCTGACACGAACCTTCGATTCGTGTCAGAGTCCATGAGTGTCCGTGTGCGTGTCCGTGTCCGTGTATCCAAGGGGTTTTGGGTCCAGGAAGCTATTTGTGTCGACCCAAATTGCCTCCCTTCTCCCCACCTGAAATCCAGGTGGATTGAAAGACCTGCCCGAGGTCAGTGGATCCAGGTATCCGTCCGTGGCCCCCCGGACTTCAACCCTTCCCCACATTCCAAGGAGTCGGTCAATCAATCTTCGGCTATCCAGAGAATCTATCGAAACTGATGCTCCTACAGGAGGGGACACACAGAGAAATCTGTGCCCTGTACTTGCAACCGACAGGCTCGAACGCAGATCTATCCGGATTAGGAACTTGTTCTATCCGACTAGGCCACGCTGGAGTTGCCTTCTGAATCAAATTTGGCACTTGTATTTATATCTCATAGCAAGGTTCGTTAGTGTCTATTTATCAACAGTTGCAATGATTGATATGTGAAGTTGTTAATTTGTGTTGAGAGTTAGAGATACCTGACAGCTTTGTTTGATAAGGTTGCAGTCCCGTGAGGCAGTTTTATGAATGAATATTGGAGAATTTAGGCTAACTGACATGTGTGTGTGTGTGTGTGTACTCACATAGTTGTACTCACCTAGTTGTGTTTGCGGGGGTTGAGCTCTGGCTCTTTGGTCCCGCCTCTCAACCGTCAATCAACAGGTGTACAGATTCCTGAGCCTATTGGGCTCTATCATATCTACACTTGAAACTGTGTATGGAGTCAGCCTCCACCACATCACCTCCTAATGCATTCCATTTGTCAACCACTCTGACACTAAAAAAGTTCTTTCTAATATCTCTGTGGCTCATTTGGGCACTCAGTTTCCACCTGTGTCCCCTAGTGCGTGTGCCCCTTGTGTTAAATAGACCGTCTTTATCTACCTTATCAATTCCCTTCAGAATCTTGAATGTGGTGATCATGTCCCCCTTAACTCTTCTGTCTTCCAGCGAAGTGAGGTTAAATTCCCATAGTCTCTCCTCGTAGCTCATACCTCACAGCTCGGGTACTAGTCTGGTGGCACACATTTGAACCTTTTCCAGTTTAGTCTTATCCTTGACTACATATGGACTCCATGCTGGGGCTGCATACTCCAGGATTGGCCTGACTTATGTGGTATACAAAGTTCTGAATGATTCTTTACACAAGTTTCTGAATGCCGTTCGTATGTTGGCCAGCCTGGCATATACCGCTGATGTTATCCTCTTGATATGTGCTGCAGGAGACAGGTCTGGCGTGATATCAACCCCTAAGTCTTTTTCCTTCTTTGACTTCTGAAGAATTTCCTCTCCCAGATGATACCTTGTATCTGGCCTCCTGCTCCCTACACCTATCTCCGTTACATTACATTTGGTTGGGTTAAACTCTAACAACCATTTGTTCGACCATTCCTTCAGCTTGTCTAGGTCTTCTTGAAACCTCAAAAAGTCCTCTTTGGTTTTAATCCTTCTCATAATTTTAGCAGCGTCCGCAAACATTGAGAGAAATGAATCGATACCCTCCGGGAGATCATTTACATATATCAGAAACAAGATAGGACCGAGTACAGAGCCCTGTGGGACTCCACTGGTGACTTCACGCCAATCGGAGGTCTCACCCCCTCACCGTAACTCTCTGCTTCCTATTGCTTAGATACTCCCTTATCCACTGGAGCACCTTACCAGCTACACCTGCCTGTCTCTCCAGCTTATGTACCAGCCTCTTATGCGCACACACACACACACACACACACACACACACACACACACACACACACACACACACACACACACACACACACAGTGTTGGAAGACAGAAGAGTTAGGGGGGACATGATCACCACATTCAAGATTCTCAAGGGAATTGATAAGGTAGATAATGACAGGCTATTTAACACATGGGGCACATACACAAGGGGACACAGGTGGAAACTGAGCGCCAAATGAGCCACAGAGATATTAGAAAGAACTTTTTTAGTGTCAGAGTGGTTGACAAATAGAATGCATTAGGAAGTGATGTGGTGGAGGCTGACTCTATACACAGTTTCAAGTGTAGATATGATAGAGCCCAGTAGGCTCAGGAATCTGTACACCTGTTGAGAGGCGGGACCAAAGAGCCAGAGCTCAACCCCCGCAAACACAACTAGGTGAGTACACACACACACACACACACACACAGGAAGCAGCCCGTAGCAGCTGTCTAACTCCCAGGTACCTATTTACTGCTAGGTAACTCAGGCATTCAGGGTAAAAGAAACTCTGCCCATCGTTTCTCGCCGGCGCCCGGGATCGAACCCGTAACCACACGATCACGTGTCCAGCGTGCTGTCCACTCGGCCATTGGCTGTGTGTGTGTGCGTATGGGCGTTAATCTACGACTCTAATATGACTCACTGGATGCTGGCGTCATCCAAAAGGCTGACTCACTTAAGGCTGAACTGGACACCGTCCATCCAGGACTTAGTAAAGACTGTCTTAGTGATCTTAAAGACCCCCTCCCCCCCCCGCAGGTCCAGGCTGAGGGCAACACAGCTCGTGTCAGATGCAACAGCATAAAACCATCTTAGTATAATTGTTTGCAACATTGCCATGAGTTTACCAACACTGTTTTACCCATTCACATGCATTTTGAACCCCATTGCCATACTTTTTTTTACCCTATTGCCATACTTTTTTTTACCCTATTGCCATACTTTTTTACCCTATTGCCATACTTGTTTACCCTATTGCCATACTTTTTTTACCCTATTGCCATACTTTTTTTACCCTATTGCCATACTTGTTTACCCTATTGCCATACTTTTTTCCCCATTGCCATGCATAATAATCATTGCTTAAAAACATATATTTGAAGGAAATTAAGACTTAATTATTGGTAGCATTTGCAAGTAAAAGGTTATACAAAACAAATAATAGGGTGAAAGACAGACTGTTTTAGCGTGAAGAAACAGCTTCAGCGTCAAGAAACAAAAACAGCTTCAGCGTCAAGAAACAAAGACAGCTTCAGCGTCAAGAAACAAAGACAGCTTCAGCGCCAAGAAACAAAAACAGCTTCAGCGTCAAGAAACAAAGACAGCTTCAGCGTCAAGAAACAAAAACAGCTTTAGCATGAAAGAACAAAAACAGCTTTAGCATGAAAGAACAAAAACAGCTTTAGCATGAAGGAACAAAAACAGCTTTAGCGTCAAGAAACAAAGACAGCTTCAGCGTCAAGAAACAAAAACAGCTTTAGCATGATAGAACAAAAACAGCTTTAGCATGAAGGAACAAAAACAGCTTTAGCATGAAGGAGCAAAAACAGCTTTAGCATGAAGGAGCAAAAACAGCTTTAGCGTGAAGGAACAAAAACAGCTTTAGCATGAAGGAACAAAAACAGCTTTAGCATGAAGGAACAAAAACAGCTTTAGCATGAAGGAACAAAAACAGCTTCAGCGTCAAGAAACAAAAACAGCTTCAGCGTCAAGAAACAAAGAGAGCTTCAGCGTCAAGAAACAAAGACAGCTTCAGCGTCAAGAAACAAAAACAGCTTTAGCATGAAAGAACAAAAACAGCTTTAGCATGATGGAACAAAAACAGCTTCAGCGCCAAGAAACAAAGACAGCTTTAACATGAAGGAACAAAAACAGCTTTAGCATGAAGGAACAAAAACAGCTTTAGCATGAAGGAGCAAAAACAGCTTTAGCGTGAAGGAACAAAAACAGCTTTAGCATGAAGGAACAAAAACAGCTTTAGCATGAAGGAGCAAAAACAGCTTTAGCGTGAAGGAACAAAAACAGCTTTAGCATGAAGGAACAAAAACAGCTTTAGCATGAAGGAACAAAAACAGCTTTAGCATGAAGGAACAAAAACAGCTTCAGCGTCAAGAAACTAAAACAGCTTCAGCGTCAAGAAACAAAGACAGCTTCAGCGTCAAGAAACAAAGACAGCTTCAGCGTCAAGAAACAAAAACAGCTTTAGCATGAAAGAACAAAAACAGCTTTAGCATGATGGAACAAAAACAGTTTCAGCGCCAAGAAACAAAGACAGCTTTAACATGAAGGAACAAAAACAGCTTTAGCATGAAGGAACAAAAACAGCTTTAGCATGAAGGAGCAAAAACAGCTTTAGCGTGAAGGAACAAAAACAGCTTTAGCATGAAGGAACAAAAACAGCTTTAGCATGAAGGAGCAAAAACAGCTTTAGCGTGAAGGAACAAAAACAGCTTTAGCATGAAGGAACAAAAACAGCTTTAGCATGAAGGAACAAAAACAGCTTTAGCATGAAGGAACAAAAACAGCTTCAGCGTCAAGAAACAAAGACAGCTTTAACATGAAGGAACAAAAACAGCTTCAGCGTGAAGAGTGAAAGAGATAGAGGCCCCAAGAGACTCCACACCTTAAAATATATATAAGATAAAGTTTAAAATACAACTGTAGCTCTTCCAAACCACTTTTATTTTGGTGTAGTGGCTAAACTGTATGAACCAAACCCAGCAGTATTAGAAGCATGGACACCAACACCCAAATAGAACAAGTAGCGGGAAGACATTTGAAATTGAATTATTTGACGGTTGACAATACCGTTAACCGTCATGGTTCAAATTTGAAAGGAGGAAGGGATTTAAAATTTAATTATTTAACGGTCTAAAAATACACCACAACGATAGACGTGGATATATATATACACTGAGAAGTATAACTCCCCTTTTTTGCTGTATACTGAGAGTATACTTTAGTCCAGTATACTTGTGGTCACCTTAAGAACCTTGCAGATAGGCCTTAGGCCTTAAAGACAAGCGTCAATGTAAGGATGACATGTGCAGCCACAGATGTACTTGTAGCAGACATGGAGAATGTCTCCAGTAGCCTCTTCCCCCTCACAACACTATTCTAACAACTCCGCCCAATGAACTTTTCAAAATAATTAGTTCTACCCTTGCCCATTTTCCCTCATAAAAAGGCTTAGTTATCTCATCAGAAGTAACTAGACTTTTCATAATGTTGTACTTAGAATCTATAGACTATAAATTACTCATTACTTTACTCCGTGTCATAGAAAACGGCGAGAAGGTTTGTGGGTGCCTACCATTTGCATAAACAGCAAACCAATTTCGTTTTTTGCTGGTCCTGTTGATTCTTTCTAATTTTCAATTGCTTTCCTTATTTGCAATAAATTATTATTTTGGTGGATATGTTGAGTTTACTGAGCTGTCTGTCATGAGTGTTGTGGGGGGGGGGAGGGAGGAGCTGGGCCGCCTACAGCCACTCCGACTGTCTCACCACGCGGCTGTTAAAGGCTGTCTCAGGTTAGTGTGGGTCACCCAGGTGTGGGAGGAGACACAGGTGTGGGTGTTGGTGCAGGTGTGGGAGGCCATGTAGGTGTGGAGGACCACAGATACTAGGGGGGGGGGGAAATGACGATGATGTGTGAGATGACGGGTGTGGCATGTGATATTGGTACATATGAGGCTGCGTGTTTAGAAATATGTGGTTTTGGGGGGTGAGTGAGAGTGAGTGAACTGTGAGGGTGAGAGTGAGTAACTGTGAGAGAGGGTGAGTGAGAGTGATTGGACTGTAAGAGAGGGTGAGTGAAAGTGAATGGACTGTGAGAGGGGTGAGTGAGTGGGTGGAGGTTGGTGTGAAATGTCAGCAGGTGAGAGGGTCCACAGTAGTTTCCCCTCACCCCCTCATCCACCTGCCTCTTCACTCCAGGACCCCCCCCCCCCCCACTCATCTGCCCTTTCCTCATAACTCCTCATCTGTCATCTGAGGCCAGTAGCACTCACCTCCCCCCTACATCTGAGTGCCTCACACACACTTGTATGCCGCTAGCAGGTGTGTGTGACGTGTGTATGAAGCCCTCAAGTATACTGCCCTCACGTCTATGCTTCCCATATGAGTATGCTGCACAGGCACATGTGCAGTCTGCGAGCCTGTGTCACCCACGCTCCTATGCCTCATGACACTCGTGAGGTACACATACACACACACTCATGCCGCCCACGTACTCATGCCGCCCATGGACTCATAGCACCGCCAAACCCATGAGTATTCATCAATAAACACTCGGGCGTAATAGACGCATTCCAGCACATATGTACGCCCGCACATACGTACACCCGCACGTACGTACGTCCGCACATATGTACGCCCACACGTACACACTGGGAAGCATACACGAACCTCCCTCTCAGACCACCTCGGTAGTTATCTAAGTATTTGCGATGGTCCGAAAGCATATTACGGTTTCAGTGATAGCCTACTGACAAACAGGGAAATGAACCTTTGTCCTAAACAGAAATTATTCTCAAGTTATACATTTATTGTAATATAAATCCAGACGGGACACCACGAGCGAAGCTCTCGTCATGTAAGTACATTTAGGTAGTTACGCACACACACATATATGTAAACAAAACACATAGCCTGTTATACAGGAATTGTAGGTTTATATCTACAGATGACTGGAAGGAAAAGAGACCACGTGGTTTAAGCTGTATATATGTTGTTGTTGAGTTAGGGGCGACGACGATCGTGGGATCGGATGCGCCCCGGCGTACCCGTGAAGGGTGAATCGCAAAGCCAGGGAAGGCGAAACGCCAAGCCAAAACGCGAAACGAGTGGCGCCAAGCACTAGAAACTAATATGCCACACGGCAAAGCTACGCACAAAGGGAGAGGCAGAAGCACAGAATAGAACAGGGCAAACAAACAGCCAGAAGGGCACACAGCATGTCATAGAGCAAATACACAAGAAATCAGAGCACAAACTTGCCCGGGAACTCGGCCCGCGGGAATCTACTTCTTCTTGAGAATAGGTGCAGTTTGCATGAAGGGGTAATCCTCCCGATGACTGCACCAGGACAGATGTAAGGAGACGCGTTGATGGTAAAGAGGAGAAGAAAGTCAAAAGCGGTAGACGTGATGGGCCGTAGAGAGAGGAGTGGCGACGAAAACAGAGGGGAACGTCAGAGGGAGACTTCCCGCACCGGGGGGCGGGGCGTCATGGTCACGGTGGCAGCTGATCCAGGCACGGCGTAGCGGTGTGCGCAAGACGGGAACTAATATTTCTCCGGAAACTTACGGTACGAAAGCGCAAGCGGTACGCTTCCCAAACCACCCACAGGTCGGCGGGCAGCCGGCCATCAGGCAGTAGCTTCGGCTGAGACATCCTATCCGGCACCCTATAAACAAACTCCTTCTTTGACGACACCCAGATGGTTGACGAACACCACGGGATCGGAAGCACCCGGGCATCCCGATAAGAGCCCAACTCCGGACCCTCACAGGGCACGACCCCAGCAGACGGGACTAGGCAACCCCCAGACCGGGGCAAGGAAGGAGGGGGAACTGCAGGCGCGGCAGCGACCCCACCACAGGGCACAGGAGCCGAGGCCCCCCGGCGCACATCTTTCCGCAACTTTACGACGAGGTCCCGACCATCAGGGACAACCCCCCACTGCGTGGACCCAACAGCAGGAGACGCAGGAGGGGGGGCACAGGAAGCAACGTCGGAGCCCCTCACAGCACCATCATCCTCGGCGGGGGACGCCAGCTGAGCACCATACTCCCCCACCTCCTCCCAAGGCACACCACGAAGGGGGGAGACACTCTGAGCCCGCCGCGAACGCTTCGAGACAGGCCGCACCACACCACGCCCAGCAGGCCCCGCCGCAGGCACAGCCTCCACCGTCACATCCACACAGGCCACACCCGCACCGTCCGAAGAGTCCACAGAGGCCACATCACCCACACTGTCTACATCATCCACGGAAACAGCCTCAGAACACCGACGCGCACGCTTCTGCAAAGGAATGGGAAGAGCAGAACTACAGGAGGCAACACACTCAGGCACGGCAGGCACCTCACCACGAAGCACCCCCTCCAAAACGGCAGAACCCGCGTCCCCGGGAGCCGGTAACACATCCACAGGCGGGGGCGGAACATGAACCTCCACCGGGACACCCTTCACTACACACAGCTCAGGCGACAGCCCGACACCCTCACACACCGGCGGAACAACCCCAGGGGCCACAGCTGGCACTTGACGTGTCGCACAGGCCGGAGAGCTCTCCTCAACAGGCGGAGCAGCAGACAGGCAGGCAGGCGCCTCAGGCACAGCACCCACACCGCCCGAACGCAACAGGGGCGGAAAATCCTCCGCACGAAGAACATGCACACGACCAGTCGCTCCCACGTCGCACGCAGCAGCCAGAAGACCCTCGTGACCACACCGATAACAGGTGCGCGGTTGACCCCGGTACTGGCAGCGGAGCGTGTAACCCAACACGGACAACGACGACGGTACACTACCCTTCAGCGACATCGTCAGAGTGCGGGAGCCGTCAAGCATACCAACACAGTGCCCGGCAACGACCTTGTTCCACCGAACACTCAACACTGTCCCAAAAAGTTCGAAACAGGAGGTTAAAAAGTCGTCCTGAAATTCGAAGGGGGCACCATGCACCGTCACAGACGTCAAGGTGACACTAAGATTCACTACCTTAACTGAGCCAGCTGAATCAGGGAGAGGGTAAACACGCCCCTCACACCGCTCGAGAAACGCCTGAAAGGCAGCCTGGAGGCGGAACTTGACCACAGCACGGTGGCCCTGAAGCAGCTGGATGCCCACCAGGTCAGACAGCTGCACATGCAGCACGTCTACTAGGGCGACACCAACCAATGGATGGTCCACCGGCACCGTAAACGCCAGACCAGCTGACAGCGTCCTCTGCAATGGAGGGCGAAACGTCCCCATGGCGAAGCAAACGTCACCCCGTCAGTGGCAAACCACCACCAGCAGGGCAAACAAGCGTTCACCCAACGTAAACACAAGCCAGTGCGGAGAGACCTCAGGAACGTCCGACCTGGCCGGCGGTCACCACGCAACTCCGCGGGAATCTTGCATTGAACGCCTCCCAGAGCACCCATTGCCAAGGGTCTCGCCCATCCACCGGGGACGCCATAACATCCAGAGCCGGGACAACAAACACCTGGTACAGTTGCTGTTGTGGCTGTGTTTGCTGGTACAGATGCTGTTGTGGCTGTGTTTGCTGGTACAATTGCTGTTTCATTGTATTGTTGGTGGTGGTGTTGACGCATCAAGTACCTGCTGCTGTCCTTGTATATGTTTTCGTGGTTGTTGTTGCTGTTTTCGTGGTTGTTGTTGCTGTTGGCTATTTTGGGAGTGTTAATGTCCGCATGTGTGTGTGTGCTCACCTGGTTGTACTCACCTAGTTGTGCAAAGAGCTCTGGCTCTTTGGTCCCGCCTCGCAACTGTTGATCAACCGGTGTACTGTATATAGATTCCTGAGCCTACTGGGCTTGATCATATTTACATTATAAACTATGTATAGAGTCAGCCTCCACCACATCACTGCCTAACCTATCTAGGTTTTTGTGTGTGTACGTACGAATGGTTATCTAATAGCCTATTCAGGAATGGGAGTTCCAGCTGTGTTTTGCTCCGCCAACTGGTCGTGATGCACCTCTTACGTTATAATTAACATAATTGTCGTAGTTAATTTAACGTTAATTAACGCCTTATGGGATTGTCGTAGTGGCAGGATTTTTTGTTATCTCCTGTGATATTCCTTCGTGGGTCCCGAGTCTCTTGCTAGCCCACTAAGTGTTACTCATTTCAGTTTTACTCAGTCAGTGGATGAGTGTTTATGACTCACACGGTGGCCTCTGTAAGGTATGGCCCAGTGTGTGTAACAACTTCTTTAACTGCGCTGTTAAATCTCGGTTAAAATCTTATTTGGGTTGAACTCTGTACTGTGTTAGACAGTGTTCCAGTGGTCTGTTTGGGGTGTAAATTAGCCCTGTGTTAGATAATGTTCCAGTGGGTAGATATATATGGCTATTTTAAGGTTATCTGTGATTTCGGGGCTTAACGTCCCCGCGGCCCGGTCCTCGACCAGGCCTCCACCCCCAGAAAGCAGCCCGTAGCAGCTGTCTAACTCCCAGGTACCTATTTACTGCTAGGTAACAGGGGGCATCAGTGTGAAAGAAACATTTTGCCCATTTGTCTCTGCCTCCACTGGGGATCGAACCCGGAGCCTCAGGACTACGAATCCAAAGCGCAGTCCATCCAGCTGTCAGGCGCCCTATATATAGTAGTGGTAGTTGTGGTGGTTAAGGTTGTGGTTACAGTTGAAATGTTTGTGATTGTAGTGGTAGTGTTTGTGGTGGTATTGGAATGGTGATGCGGTAGTTGTGGTTGTGGTTGTAATGGTTCTGTTGTGGTAATGTAATGGCAATGATTATCGTGAAGGGTGGTGGTGGTGGTGGTTGCGATAGGGGGTTGTGGTTGTAGTAATGGTAGTGGTTGTGGTGGTATGAAAGTGAATGTTGTTATTGTTCGAGAGAGATCTCAACAGAATAGTAAGTAGGAAGCTGATATATCACCTAAATAACGCCACAGCGTGCTCCCATCACCGCGAACCCCCACCACCGCCAACCCCCACCACCGCCAGCCCCCACCACCGCCAACCCCCACCACCGCCAGCCCCCACCACCGCCAACCCCCACCACCGCGAACCCCCACCACCGCCAACCCCCACCACCGCCAACCCCCACCACCGCCAACGGAGCTGAAGCCTAACATTACCCCTCAACATCGGAGCTGAAGCCTAACATTACCCCTCAACATCGGAGCTGAAGCCTAACATTACCCCTCAACATCGGAGCTGAAGCCTAACATTACCCCTCAACATCGGAGCTGAAGCCTAACATTATCCCTCAACATCGGAGCTGAAGCCTAACATTATCCCTCAACATCGGAGCTGAAGCCTAACATTACCCCTCAACATCGGAGCTGAAGCCTAACATTACCCCTCACCATCGGAGCTGAAGCCTAACATTACCCCTACACATCGGAGCTGAAGCCTAACATTACCCCTACACATCGGAGCTGAAGCCTAACATTACCCCTCAACATCGGAGCTGAAGCCTAACATTACCCCTCAACATCGGAGCTGAAGCCTAACATTACCCCTCAACATCGGAGCTGAAGCCTAACATTACCCCTCAACATCGGAGCTGAAGCCTAACATTACCCCTCAACATCGGAGCTGAAGCCTAACATTATCCGTCAACATCGGAGCTGAAGCCTAACATTACCCCTCAACATCGGAGCTGAAGCCTAACATTATCCCTCAACATCGGAGCTGAAGCCTAACATTACCCCTCAACATCGGAGCTGAAGCCTAACATTTCCCCTCAACATCGGAGCTGAAGCCTAACATTATCCCTCAACATCGGAGCTGAAGCCTAACATTACCCCTCAACATCGGAGCTGAAGCCTAACATTACCCCTCAACATCGGAGCTGAAGCCTAACATTATCCCTCAACATCGGAGCTGAAGCCTAACATTACCCCTCAACATCGGAGCTGAAGCCTAACATTACCCCTCAACATCGGAGCTGAAGCCTAACATTATCCCTCAACATCGGAGCTGAAGCCTAACATTACCCCTCAACATCGGAGCTGAAGCCTAACATTACCCCTCAACATCGGAGCTGAAGCCTAACATTATCCCTCAACATCGGAGCTGAAGCCTAACATTACCCCTCAACATCGGAGCTGAAGCCTAACATTATCCCTCAACATCGGAGCTGAAGCCTAACATTACCCCTCAACATCGGAGCTGAAGCCTAACATTAAAACCAGTGGTAGAAATTGATATGGGTGTTTCATTAGCAGTGACAAAGAGAATACTTAAACAAATATCTAATGAAAATCTCACCGACCTAACAAATTCTCAAAGACCTGAAAGTTGTAGCATTAAATATTATGATAGATATCGTGAGGAGACATTCACATATGGGACTAATAGAACAAGAACCCGGCAATGTGATGTTATAGTGGCCAGAATACGCCTGGGATATAGACGTATCTGGCAGCTTTCTCAAAACCCAAATGTCGAGTACACAATGTGTCAACTTTGTGAAAGAGAAAACATTCATGTAATATATCAATCATACAATGTATATATATATATATATGATGTAACTATATAACCTGAGCTTGTAAAAGCACCTTCATCAACTTCAGTGATTAAGTGCTTAATTGCACACTAGTTTCTTTATCAGCTACCTCACCATGTCAGGGTAAATGAGACAAATGTGAATGCATGTGTGTGTGTATATATGTATGTGTATGTGTGTGTGTGTATGTATATGTATGGCTATAAAGTATATATGGAAGCTGATCAGAATTACATTTCACCTTTGTGAATGTACATTAATGACACTATGTAAAAGACACATCTAACACTTTATGTAGGGCATACGTAAATCTGTGTATCTATGTATTTACATATGTAGGTTAGCTTAGCATTTTAAAAGCACCGAATCACCTTCTGTGGTCGAGTGTTCAATAAACCCTTGAACTATATGTTTAACACTTCTCTAACCCTGTCCATGGAAGACAGAAGAAAATGTATATATTCTGGTTAGCATTGTAAATGTGTGGCCACGTCTGTGGTAGAAAATAATAAAAAAAACAAAAACAAAAAATTACCCCTCAACATCGGAGCTGAAGCCTAATATAGTACATTGGGAACAATTCGTTATTATCGGTACTGATGAATATTCTCTTCTTGTACTGATGATTAGTTTGTTCTTGTTACTCTTATCATCATCATCCTCATCATTGTTATCTTCGTCAAGGTCGTCATTATCAACCACTTGTTGTTCAACACCTTCCTGTCTTCCATGTCTTAATATTCTCTTCTTCTTCTTCTTCTCTTATTTAATGCAAACGAAGATGTTGAATGTTTCTACAGGTGTAAACGCTGATATAAGGAGAGCACCGTTACGCTGCCTCCTTCGTGTGGTACTGGAGGGCAACGATGGCGGGGAAAGTACACCTAATATCCGCCAGGAATTTTCAGAGTTGACGAAGTAACGAAGGAGGTGGACGAACAATGGATCCCGAAGAGCGATGGAATCTCAGCGATAGCGCCAGACGAGATATTCAGCGGTGAAAGTGATGGAGCCAGACGACATATTCAGCGGTGAAAGTGATGGAGCCAGATGAGTGATGGAGCTGGACAAGGTTTGAGGATTGAGAAATGAGAGCTCTGATCGACTTCTGGTAACAACGTGAGTCCCAAAAAGGTTCAGAAAAGATGTTTTTATCTTCGTAAAACATGGCTTATTGACGTGAAACATTAAACGGGAAACGATACTAAATTTTGAGTACAAAATGTAGACCAAATGAATAGGAAATTATGAATTTGAAGCCAGTGATTTCATAAAAGTGGATACAGAAACAATTTGAAATTTCAATGACGAGAGCAAGTAAAAAATCTCTCTCTCTCTCTCTCTCTCTCTCTCTCTCTCTCTCTCTCTCTCTCTCTCTCTCTCTCTCTCTCTCTCTCTCTCTCTCTCTCTCTCTCTCTCTCTCTTTCTCTCTCTCTCTCTCTCTCTCTCTCTCTCTCTCTCTCTCTCTCTCTCTCTCTCTCTCTCTCTCTCTCTCTCTCTCTCTCTCTCTCTCTCTTTATATATATATATATATATATATATATATATATATATATATATATATATATATATATATATATATATATATAATGGAAGTGTTTAGACTTTCCCCACACCATGTCTCAGTAGCCTCATGTTCCCTCACACCATACCTCAGAAGCCTAAAATCGCAACATTTGTATATCATTTTGAATTTCATGAGTTTGACTTAATAAATAGTTTTATAGGAAAAGATTGTGGGAAAGATAAGTAGGGAAAGGAGAACACTACATGGAAGAGAGGAATTGACTTTAGTGGGAAGAGAGAGAGAGAGAGAGAGAGAGAGAGAGAGAGAGAGAGAGAGAGAGAGAGAGAGAGAGAGAGAGAGAGAGAGAGAGAGAGAGAGAGAGCCAAGGACTTAGCCCATCTTCCTGGCAAATGGTCAAAGATGCAAAGTTACTTATTCTTATCATAAGGGATGTTAAAACGTGTTGAGCATGATTGAAATCACTCGGAGTTTCCTCTACTGAGGAATTAATAAGGTCTCTACGCCAGGGCAAGTTGTGTTGGTTTGAGTGGAAATGTTTCTTGGAAAATTATAAATTATATGTACATAGGTTTCACGTATTATGCTGAAGAGGTTGTGTGTGTGTTTCTATGTGTATTAGTAAGAGAAGTGATGCGATATGCATGATGTGTTGTTTGTTAGTTTGTTTGATTGTTGGTGTCTTCGAGTGTGTTGTCTTCGCCGTTTTTAATTAGGGACCTCCACCTAGATTCAGGAAGCTCTGTGTATTTCTTCGTAAGTGGGTTTGCTACGAAGGTTCCTAAGTGTGCCCTAAGAAGATGCTTAGGTGCAATTCAATAACGTCCACTTAGGAAGAAATTTGTTGGTTCACCTGCGTGCCGATAGAGGTCACTACTGTGTTTCGTTTGGCCAATCAGAGAACAGCAACATTCTTCATATTGAAGATTTAGCGCTGGCTTATCGGAGCTCTACTGCCTCCTATTTACGTCGAATTTTCTTATAAAATTAGTATATTTCGAAGTAAAACAATGTTTTTTCAACTTCTACAGCCAGCACCGACATTGTAGTAAACAAATATGTTACATTTGTTGTTTACCTACGTAATTCTAAGAGATACTGTGTAGCTGTCCTTGTTGCTCGGAAGATGCGCTGACAATTATTGTATATATTTACTGAAGTTACCCAAGGGCCACTAACTATCTAGTAGACTCGAAGAGGACAGAAAGCCGGCGGCTTGTTAAAGGGCCCGCCAATTGTCTTAATGATATTTTTTAGCTGGAATTTGGCATTACGGCTTCAGCGGGTAGGCTGTTCCATGGGTTTATAGCCCTCTTGGTGGAAAAAACATCTGTTTTCAGTCCTACTTGAGAGAACATACTCTCCAACACTATATCTGTGATTGTCCTGTTATCAGTGACTTCATACCAAATGGTATGAGGCACTTTGAGCTCTGTAATTACTTCATACACTCAGGAATATTGGAAGATATTCTTGTGCTGCACCCAGATTTTGCCAGTGGAGGTTAATAGATCAGCATAAAGTATTTTGTTCTCTCCTAATTCCATGTATGACTGGCCATCCTGTGTAGGTGAGGATGTTGGGTGAGCTTGTAGCTGGTTTTTGATCTACACTGTGTGGTCCTTTATACAGAATAGGGAAGCAGCACATTGCTGTGTATACCTAAACATGTTTAAAAATACATTGTTTGAGAGGAGTCTTGTAGAAACTGGTAAGAGTAATTATAATATAATGTTTCCATGATTCAGTGCTTACCTCTTGTGAAAATCGCGAAGAGTTGTTTAGTCAGAGTTGATTTGTTTTTTGTATTGAGGCTGATATTTTCTAAATTGATTCCGTGTACAGTATGTCAAACCATCCTGTGAGATGGGAGTATTAGATAAACTTATAGCTAGTTTTTTATCTACACTGTGTAATATTCCATATAGAATAGGGTAGCAGCACATTGCCGTGTATACCTAATCTTCTTAATAAAAAAAATCAGTAATAAAGATTTTAAATTATAGTTTGTATTATTACAAATACAGTACTGTATTATCCTTATTAAATCATGTTGACCATGGATAATTTAGATCTCATGTTGATATGTAATAGTCATATTTCTTTTGAACTGCTAATCCATGCTAATCATTCATTAAATTGTGCATTATGTCTCAATTTTTCACTTCCTTGGATATACTGTACAGTACAAAAAGATAGGATAAAAATAAACCAGTGATATTTCTTTCATTATATTTTTCATTTAAATAACTGCATCAATATTTTTACAGCTGACAGGATTTGTTTTCCCATACAGGTGCATTATTTGTTAAAAAAAAATTTGGTTTATTGTTACACACAATGGTGCTACATAGCCTTCCCAGCTTGGTGCCTTCTTTTAATACTTACTGATTAAAAAATAAATAATAAATACATTTTGTTCAGGAAAAGTACATACAGTTGATTTACAAACATAATGTTGGATTTATAGACAGAGCTAGTACATACAATACCTAAAGCCACTAATACTCATAGCATTTCGGGCAAGCTGTGGGGAAAAAAAACACAGACTAAAACTTAATAGTAATCGGGATTAGGTATAAATTGTGTTGAAAGAAGGAATAAAAAATACAAAAAGAGGGGTTAACATAGCATAAATCAGCAATTGCACATGTTGAACAGCGTTGTTTAAAAAATAGCTAGACATGGGTTGACATTTAGGAGGTAAGTTAGGTTACATGGAGTTAATTAGGCAGTACTTGGTTTAACTCTTAAACTGGTTGAGAGAGGTACAGCCTTTGACATGATTCGGGAGGTCATTCCACATTCTGGGTCCCTTGATTTGTAGAGCACTTCTAGTTTGGTTACACACAGCCAAATTGTGTAACAGGAAGAGGTCTTGGACACAAATTTGTTCCATGCTAAATGTAGAGGAATCAGCTGAGTATTCCTCAAATAAAATAAGTTGCCTCAGCTTATAAGGTAAATAAAATAAGCATTTCTCAAATAAGTAGCTGCCTCACCTCACTGCCTTAGTGCTACATAGCCTTCCCGGCATGGTGCCTTCTTTTGATAATTACTTGTTCTACACCCAAATTGTATAACAGGAAGAGGTCTTGGACCCCCTACTTCCCTCTCTCTTTTTTAATAGTCTATATAGTCATAATTATAGCTTTAAGTATTCAATGAATAAAGTTTTTGACATTTTTACCCTTCTCCTTACCTAACATCATTTGTGCAGCATATTTTTATTTTATGTCTCATCCAGATTTAATTTCAAAATAAAACCAAACTAAATAAATTAGAAATGGGTATGTATAGCTAAGGTACACCCTTACTACTAGGTGAACAGGGGCATTTAGTGATAGTAAATGATCCCATCAGGCAGGGCTCATCACCTTCTCTCATATTTCATGTTCACCAGTGTTTATTTACTTAATAACTACGGGTATAATATCTTGCTATTATAAAACTAATTCTACTATCATAAAAGACATATTTAGGCGATGAGTCACAATAACGTGGCTGAAGTATGTAGTGAAGTGAAGACACTAACAATGCTCTCTTCTGCCATGTGAGGGATTCTAATCATCCCATTGATTGGTCTTCCTCCAAAATAATCTTTCCTGCCTCTACTCTACACAGACGCCGTCTTGTAGAATCGGCTCTTATAAACAATGTACCCAACATGAACTTGAGTCCTGGCTTTGTTGCTGTGAACTCTTCCCTTTCACAGTATATACTCAAATGCTCTAATCTTTCTAACAAACGTGACTTAACATAAGCTTTCCCCCTTCCATTTCTTTCTTTCTCTTTCCTTTTCTTTCTCTCTTCTCCCCTTTTTCTGTTCATTGTCTTCTCCTACGCTCTCTTGTTATCCTCTTCTTTTTCCTATTACTATCTCCTTCGGTGGTTATAATAGGAGCTGCCTCGTATGGGCCAATAGGCCTGCTGCAGTTCTCATTACTACTATCCCCTACACCTGACTTTCCTCCTCAGCTCTCTCTTGCCTATTTATTGCCTGTCCCTACCTCCTCATCACAATCGACGAAACGTCGTCGTCCCTTCAATTTCTAGTGTGTGGTCTGGTCAAGACATATTTACTTTAAGTTTCAAACAGAGAATGCATATATAACTAACACGAAGGACTCCTCTTCACTAGATTCAATTTTTATAATCTTTTGTTTATGTTCCAAAATCTTAAAATCGATCCCAGTGTTATGTTGTAGAGAAAAATTGAGTTATATCCAGTTTACGTAAAGCTACGAGTGGTCGAAACTACACTTAGATCCCGGAATAAACTTACGAAGGTTTTTCCACTTAGTGTAGCTACTTGAATACCGCCGTAGCCGCCACGAAGGCGCTAAGAAGGAAAACATTCGTAGCCAAGAAGAAAAACCTTCGTAAGTACCTTCGTGAATCCGGCCCTCGTCTCAAGTGTCACTGAATACGAGTCTAGTGATGATTAGTGTAACCAATATTATCAGGCAGGGCAATCAAGCCTATTCACCTAACAATAATTACAATAATTAAACACAAGTATTTATACATAAAATACAAAAATTGTTTTGTAATTTTGCCTACAAAAAAAGGTCTCCCGCTAATAGTGTTAACGATGAAGAAAATGTAGAAAAAATAATTGAATATAAGACTTTAATATATAGAATTAACTAGTCGAGTGAGAAATCATTTCTCAAGAACAGGTGTGGCGAGGTCGCTGGCTGGTATAAGCAAAGAAACGCTAATACAAGGTGAAATTTTTATATAATACTGCTTTGTGTAATGAGAAATTAGAAGACAGGGGCGAGAAAGCTGTTATTTGAAATGGAAGAGGCGTGTAGTAGGGGGCAATATATGGAATATGTAGGAGGGAGAGAGAGAGAGAGAGTGGAGGAAGGCTGTGTATTGTAGTGACTTGTCCCATTCAAATCCAATCGTATCTGCTCATATAATTGTGCACGGGGGATTATGTTCTGATATCTTGTCATCTAGTTCATTCTGCGCGCGCGTCAGGCAGATAGCAAGATATCGGAAGGGGCCATGCTGGGGCTCGTACAACCCGTTATCCAGCAGAGATAGTACCACGCTCTGATAACCACCGTCACTCTCACTCAAGCAGCCCAACACAGCCTCATCCCCAGCACACCAACAGCCCGCCCACCACCACACATACAGACCTCCACCACCACACATACAGACCCACCACCACCACACACACAGACCTCCACCAGCACACATACAGACCACCACCACCACACATACAGACCTCCACCACCACCACACATACAGACCTCCACCACCACCACACATACAGACCTCCACCACCACACATACAGCCCTCCACCACCACACATACAGACCTCCACCACCACCACACATACAGACCTCCACCACCACACATACAGACTTCCACCACCACACATACAGACCTCCACCACCACCACACATACAGACCTCCACCACCACCACACATACAGCCCTCCACCACCACCACACATACAGGCCTCCACCACCACCACACATACAGGCCTCCACCACCACCACACATACAGGCCTCCACCACCACACATACAGACCCACCAACACACATACAGACCCACCACCACACATACAGACCACCACCACACATACAGACCCACCACCACACATACAGACCCACCACCACACATACAGACCCACCACCACACATACAGACCCACCACCACACATACAGACCACCACCACACATACAGACCACCACCACCACACATACAGACCTCCACCACCACACATACAGCCCTCCACCACCACACATACAGCCCTCCACTACCACACATACAGCCCTCCACTACCACACATAGAGCCCTCCACCACCACACATACAGACCACCACCACCACACATACAGACCACCACCACCACACATACAGACCACCACCACCACACATACAGACCACCACCACCACACATACAGACCACCACCACCACACATACAGACCACCACCACCACACATACAGACCACCACCACCACACATACAGACCTCCACCACCACACATACAGGCCCACCACCACCACACATACAGACCACTACCACACATACAGACCACCACCATACATACAGACCACCACCACCACACATACAGACCACCACCACACATACAGACCTCCACCATCACACATACAGACCTCCACCACCACACATACAGACCCACCACCACCACACATACAGACGCACCACCACCACACATACAGACCCACCACCACCACACATACAGACCCACCACCACCACACATACAGTCCACCACCACCACACATACAGACCACCACCACCACACATACAGACCACCACCACCACACATACAGACCACCACCACCACACATACAGACCACCACCACCACACATACAGACCTCCACCACCACACATACAGGCCCACCACCACACATACAGGCCTCCACCACCACACATACAGACCCACCACCACCACACATACAGACCACCACCACCACACATACAGACCTCCACCACCACATATACAGGCCCACCACCACCACACATACAGACCACTACCACACATACAGACCACCACCACACATACAGACCACCACCACCACACATACAGACCACCACCACACATACAGACCTCCACCACCACACATACAGACCCACCACCACCACACATACAGACCACCACCACCACACATACAGACCCACCACCACCACACATACAGACCACCACCACCACACATACAGACCACCACCACCACACATACAGACCACCACCACCACACATACAGACCACCACCACCACACATACAGACCACCACCACCACACATACAGACCACCACACATACAGACCTCCACCACCACACATACAGACCACCACCACCACACATACAGGCCTCCACCACCACACATACAGACCCACCACCACCACACATACAGACCACTACCACACATACAGACCACCACCACACATACAGACCACCACCACCACACATACAGACCACCACCACACATACAGACCTCCACCACCACCCATACAGACCACCACCACCACACATACAGACCTCCACCACCACACATACAGACCTCCACCACCACACATACAGACCACCACCACCACACATACAGACCACCACCACCACACATACAGACCTCCACCACCACACATACAGACCTCCACCACCACACATACAGACCACCACCACCACACATACAGACCACCACCACCACACATACAGACCACCACCACCACACATACAGACCACCACCACCACACATACAGACCTCCACCACCACACATACAGACCACCACCACCACACATACAGACCACCACCACCACACATACAGACCACCACTACAACACATACAGACCACCACTACCACACATACAGACCACCACCACCACACATACAGACCACCACCACCACACATACAGACCACCACTACCACACATACAGACCACCACCACCACACATACAGACCACCACCACCACACATACAGACCACCACCACCACACATACAGACCTCCACTACCACACATACAGACCACCACCACCACACATACAGACCTCCACCACCACACATACAGACCTCCACCACCACACATACAGACCCACCACCACCACACATACAGACCACCACCACACATACAGACCACAACCACACATACAGACCACCACCACCACACATACAGACCTCCACCACCACACATACAGACTTCCACCACCACACATACAGACCCACCACCACCACACATACAGACCCACCACCACCACACATACAGACCACCACCACCACACATACAGACCCACCACCACCACACATACAGACCACCACCACCACACATACAGACCACCACCACCACACATACAGACCTCCACCACCACCACACATACAGACCTCCACCACCACCACACATACAGACCTCCACCACCACCACACATACAGACCTCCACCACCACACATACAGCCCTCCACCACCACACATACAGACCTCCACCACCACCACACATACAGACCTCCACCACCACACATACAGACTTCCACCACCACACATACAGACCTCCACCACCACCACACATACAGACCTCCACCACCACCACACATACAGCCCTCCACCACCACCACACATACAGGCCTCCACCACCACCACACATACAGGCCTCCACCACCACACATACAGACCCACCAACACACATACAGACCCACCACCACACATACAGACCACCACCACACATACAGACCCACCACCACACATACAGACCCACCACCACACATACAGACCCACCACCACACATACAGACCCACCACCACACATACAGACCACCACCACACATACAGACCACCACCACCACACATACAGACCTCCACCACCACACATACAGCCCTCCACCACCACACATACAGCCCTCCACTACCACACATACAGCCCTCCACTACCACACATAGAGCCCTCCACCACCACACATACAGACCACCACCACCACACATACAGACCACCACCACCACACATACAGACCACCACCACCACACATACAGACCACCACCACCACACATACAGACCACCACCACCACACATACAGACCACCACCACCACACATACAGACCACCACCACCACACATACAGACCTCCACCACCACACATACAGGCCCACCACCACCACACATACAGACCACTACCACACATACAGACCACCACCATACATACAGACCACCACCACCACACATACAGACCACCACCACACATACAGACCTCCACCATCACACATACAGACCTCCACCACCACACATACAGACCCACCACCACCACACATACAGACGCACCACCACCACACATACAGACCCACCACCACCACACATACAGACCCACCACCACCACACATACAGTCCACCACCACCACACATACAGACCACCACCACCACACATACAGACCACCACCACCACACATACAGACTACCACCACCACACATACAGACCACCACCACCACACATACAGACCTCCACCACCACACATACAGGCCCACCACCACACATACAGGCCTCCACCACCACACATACAGACCCACCACCACCACACATACAGACCACCACCACCACACATACAGACCTCCACCACCACATATACAGGCCCACCACCACCACACATACAGACCACTACCACACATACAGACCACCACCACACATACAGACCACCACCACCACACATACAGACCACCACCACACATACAGACCTCCACCACCACACATACAGACCCACCACCACCACACATACAGACCACCACCACCACACATACAGACCCACCACCACCACACATACAGACCACCACCACCACACATACAGACCACCACCACCACACATACAGACCACCACCACCACACATACAGACCACCACCACCACACATACAGACCACCACCACCACACATACAGACCACCACACATACAGACCTCCACCACCACACATACAGACCACCACCACCACACATACAGGCCTCCACCACCACACATACAGACCCACCACCACCACACATACAGACCACTACCACACATACAGACCACCACCACACATACAGACCACCACCACCACACATACAGACCACCACCACACATACAGACCTCCACCACCACCCATACAGACCACCACCACCACACATACAGACCTCCACCACCACACATACAGACCTCCACCACCACACATACAGACCACCACCACCACACATACAGACCACCACCACCACACATACAGACCTCCACCACCACACATACAGACCTCCACCACCACACATACAGACCACCACCACCACACATACAGACCACCACCACCACACATACAGACCACCACCACCACACATACAGACCACCACCACCACACATACAGACCTCCACCACCACACATACAGACCACCACCACCACACATACAGACCACCACCACCACACATACAGACCACCACTACAACACATACAGACCACCACTACCACACATACAGACCACCACCACCACACATACAGACCACCACCACCACACATACAGACCACCACTACCACACATACAGACCACCACCACCACACATACAGACCACCACCACCACACATACAGACCACCACCACCACACATACAGACCTCCACTACCACACATACAGACCACCACCACCACACATACAGACCACCACCACCACACATACAGACCTCCACCACCACACATACAGACCCACCACCACCACACATACAGACCACCACCACACATACAGACCACAACCACACATACAGACCACCACCACCACACATACAGACCTCCACCACCACACATACAGACTTCCACCACCACACATACAGACCCACCACCACCACACATACAGACCCACCACCACCACACATACAGACCACCACCACCACACATACAGACCCACCACCACAACACATACAGACCACCACCACCACACATACAGACCACCACCACCACACATACAGACCACCACCACCACACATACAGACCACCACCACCACAAATACAGACCACCACCACACATACAGGCCCACCACCACACATACAGACCACCACCACCACACATACAGGCCTCCACCACCACACATACAGGCCTCCACCACCACACATACAGACCCACCACCACCACACATACAGACCACCACCACACATACAGGCCCACCACCACCACACATACAGACCACCACCACCACACATACAGACCACCACCACCACACATACAGACCACCACCACCACACATACAGGCCCACCACCACCACACATACAGGCCCACCACCACCACACATACAGACCACCACCAGCACACATGCAGACCACCACCACCACTCATACAGACCACCACTACCACACATACAGACCACCACCACCACACATACAGACCTCCACCACCACACATACAGACCTCCACCACCACACATACAGACCACCACCACCACACATGCAGACCACCACCACCACACATACAGACCACCACCACCACACATACAGACCACCACCACACATGCAGACCACCAACACCACACATACAGACCACCACCACCACACATACAGACCACCACCACCACACATACAGACCTCCACCACCACACATACAGACCTCCACCACCACACATACAGACCACCACCACCACACATGCAGACCACCACCACCACACATACAGACCACCACCACCACACATACAGACCACCACCACACATGCAGACCACCACCACCACACATACAGACCACACTACCACACATACAGACCACCACCACACATACAGACCCACCACCACACATACAGGCCCACCACCACCACACATACAGACCACCACCACACATACAGACCTCCACCACCACACATACAGGCCCACCACCACCACACATACAGACCCACCACCACCACACATACAGACCTCCACCACTACACATACAGGCCCACCACCACCACACATACAGGCCCACCACCACCACACATACAGACCTCCACCACCACACATACAGGCCCACCACCACCACACATACAGACCCACCATCACCACACATACAGACCCACCACCACCACACATACAGACCTCCACCACCACACATACAGACCTCCACCACCACACATACAGACCACCACCACCACACATACAGTCCTCCACCACCACACATACAGACCACCACCACCACACATACAGACCACCACCACCACACATACAGACCACCACCACCACACATACAGACCCACCACCACCACACATACAGACCACCACTACCACACATACAGACCACCACCACCACACATACAGACCTACCACCACCACACATACAGACCTCCACCACCACACATACAGACCTCCACCACCACACATACAGGCCCACCACCACCACACATACAGACCACCACCACACATACAGACCTCCACTACCACACATACAGACCTCCACCACCACCACACATACAGACCTCCACTACCACACATACAGACCACCACCACCACACATACAGACCTCCACTACCACACATGCAGACCACCACTACACATACAGACCACCACCACCACACATACAGACCACCACCACCACACATACAGACCACCACCACCACACATACAGACCTCCACCACCACACATACAGGCCCACCACCACCACACATACAGGCCCACCACCACCACACATACATACCACCACCACACATACAGACCACCACCACCACACATACAGACCACCACCACCACACATACAGACCACCACCACCACACATACAGACCACCACCACCACACATACAGACCACCACCACCACACATACAGGCCCACCACCACCACACATACAGACCACCACCACCACACATACAGACCACCACCACCACACATACAGACCACCACCACCACACATACAGACCTCCACCACCACACATACAGACCTCCACCACCACACATACAGACCACCACCACACATACAGACCACCACCACCACACATACAGACCACCACCACCACACATACAGACCACCCCCACCACACATACAGACCACCACCACAACACATACAGACCACCACCACCACACATACAGACCACCACCACCACACATACAGACCACCACCACCACACATACAGACCTCCACCACCACACATACAGACCACCACCACCACACATACAGACCACCACCACACATACAGACCACCACCACACATACAGACCACCACCACCTAACATACAGACCACCACCACACATACAGACCACCACCACCACACATACAGACCACCACCACCACACATACAGACCTCCACCACCACACATACAGACCACCACCACCACACATACAGACCACCACCACCACACATACAGACCACCACCACCACACATACAGACCACCACCACACATACAGACCTCCACCACCACACATACAGACCACCACCACCACACATACAGACCACCACTACCACACATACAGACCACCACCACACATACAGACCACCACCACCACACATACAGACCACCACCACCACACATACAGACCTCCACCACCACACATACAGACCTCCACCACCACCACACATACAGACCTCCACCACACATACAGACCACCACCACACATACAGACCTCCACCACCACACATACAGACCACCACCACCACACATACAGACCACCACCACACATACAGACCACCACCACCACACATACAGACCTCCACCACCACACATACAGACCTCCACCACCACACATACAGACCACCACCACCACACATACAGACCACCACCACACATACAGACCTCCACCACACATACAGACCTCCACCACCACACATACAGACCACCACCACACATACAGACCACCACCACCACACATACAGACCACCACCACCACACATACAGATCACCACAACACATACAGACCACCACCACCACACATACAGACCACCACCACCACACATACAGACCACCACCACACATACAGACCCACCACCACCACACATACAGACCACCACCACACATACAGACCACCACCACACATACAGACCCACCACCACCACACATACAGACCACCACCACACATACAGACCACCACCACACATACAGACCACCACCACCACACATACAGACCACCACCACACATACAGACCACCACCACCACACATACAGACCACCACCACCACACATACAGACCACCACCACACATACAGACCACCACCACCACACATACAGACCACCACCACCACACATACAGACCACCACCACCACACATACAGACCTCCACCACGACACATACAGACCACCACCACACATGCAGACCACTACCTCACATACAGACCACTACCACACATACAGACCACTTCCACACATACAGACCACTACCACTACACATACAGACCACCACCACCACACATACAGACCCACCACCACCACACATACAGATCACTACCACACATACAGACCACTACCACACATACAGACCACTACCACACATACAGACCACTACCACCACACATACAGACCACTACCACCACACATACAGACCTCCACCACCACACATACAGACCACTACCACACATACAGACCACTACCACACATACAAACCACCACCACCACACATACAGACCCACCACCGTAGGTAGGTGGTGGTGGGCCATTATTTTTTAGGGGCTGGCTGGCTGAGTGAATAGCGCTCTAGACTCGTGGACTTAGGGACCATGGTTCGATCCCAACAGCCGGCGGAAAAACAAATGGGCAGAGTTTCCTTCACCCTGTTGCCCCCTGTTACCTAGCAGTAAATAGGTACCTGGGAGTTAGTCAGCTGCTACGGGCTGCTTCCTGGGTGAGTGTGTGAAAAAAAGTTAGTTGGGGTGCAGTTAGTAACAGTTGATTGATTGAGAGTTGAGAGGCGGGCCCAAAGAGCAGAGCTCAACAAGCCCAACTAGGGGAATACAAGCCCACCAATCAAGACAGCTAGCCACAAAACACCTCTCTTCACCCACCAATCAAGACAGCTGGCCACAAAACACCTCTCTTCACCCACCAATCAAGACAGCTAGCCACAAAACACCTCTCTTCACCCACCAATCAAGACAGCTAGCCACAAAACACCTCTCTTCACCCACCAATCAAGACAGCTAGCCACAAAACACCTCTCTTCACCCACCAATCAAGACAGCTAGCCACAAAACACCTGTCTTCACCCACCAATCAAGACAGCTAGCCACAAAACACCTCTCTTCACCCACCAATCAAGACAGCTAGCCACAAAACACCTCTCTTCACCCACCAATCAAGACAGCTAGCCACAAAACACCTCTCTTCACCCACCAATCAAGACAGCTAGCCACAAAACACCTCTCTTCACCCACCAATCAAGACAGCTAGCCACAAAACACCTCTCTTCACCCACCAATCAAGACAGCTAGCCACAAAACACCTCTCTTCACCCACCAATCAAGACAGCTAGCCACAAAACACCTCTCCTCACCCACCAACTGTTGTCCAAAACAACACTAACAATAATGACAATAACACAAATTTCATTAAAAATAAAAAATAAAAATTATAAATTTGTATAATTCTTGATTTAATATGAAACTGCCTTTATGCCGAGCATTTCCGGATTTCAAGAATTAAAAAAGAAAGGGAAACTGCAGAAGGCCTATTGGCCTATAGAGACAAAAAGACAAATACATTAACAAAGAAATTTACTATAGAGATTATTTTATTGTTGATGGTAACATTATAGTACTTAACTGATTGCAATTGTATATCAAAATTAATTTATATTGTTAAAAAAAAGCCTTTTGAAAACTGAAAGAAAAAGTTACAACTTGAAATAAAGTAAAATATTAGAGGAGTAATATTCTTTTTGTGTGTTGGTAGTGAGTAAATATATAAATATGTAATAACTTGAAGCAGTAGGCTATGAGCCCCGCAGCGACAAGTCAACACTGTCGGCTTGTGCCAAATATTCCCGAAATTGTTACAAAGTCAGTCATTCTGTCACAAAAAAACAAGCATTGAGCGCAACAACGAGTGGGTGTGACCCAGCCACACACTGGCTTTGAGCTCTTTCCTAAGTTTTTTTTATCTTTATTTAAAAAAATACAATATAAATTACATATACATAAGTGTTACAAGGCAATTATACATTACAATTCTTAGTGAACAAGTGTTTCAGTAGTACAGAACAAGATCTTTAAAAAAAAACTGAATGTTATACTTATTTACCTATAAACGATTTACAAAAATTGGAGAATAAATTTACATTAAAATACAGGGGAAATTATTACATTTATATATATTTTATATAATTTTCAGTAAATCAATTTTCCATATCATCACCGAGCATGAGCCTTAAACCCCAAATGTTATACCTGATCCTGCCTCACAAGAACTTCAATATTTTGTCTACTGAGTAACCTTCCTGCCTGCCTATCCACACACAAAAAATGTAACCAGAAAGTAACATAATTATTGTATTCCTAATTTTCTTGCATTTTATGTCAATATGAAACATTAAAAATCTCATTACTCCACTCTAATACTTGGTCCACATAAAGCTTTAAGAGAGTGTCTCTAATCCAGTTTACAAGAACAACTTTCTGCTTACAGAAATAAAATATATGCATATTATTTTCAATTTTAGTACATTGGTCACACCTATTGTTGTCCTTAATGCCCAACATCGACAACCTATCATTAGTAGGGAGGGTCTCATGAATATAGCGATACAACAGCTCACGTTGTTTTGGGGCATAAATTTAACATGAAGGTTTGCCCATATTACTTGCCAGCTAAAGAGTGGATATGCCTCCTCTACTCTAGGAACTATATTTGGTAGTATGACATCATACACTTGTTTACTGTTCATCATTAAAAAACCTTCAATATTACAAATCTGCCTGAGAACATCAATTGCACATGAATAAAAGTGCGGTGAAATAAAGGCAAGGTCAGTATACTCTGGCATATGTATCAAATAGCTAACACGTAATTTACAATAGTAATGTCCTATTGCATTTACACTATCCCTCTGCATTATCTCCTTTCTAAAGGTAACACATAAGATTGCCAATGACTTATGGTACACATTCAGTATTCCTATTCCACCGTTTTTCTTACCTTTACATAGGGTAGTTCGTTTAATTGGTTGGTATCTACCATACCATACATATCTAAAAATAGTTTTGTCAATCTCTATAGCACTTTTTTTGTCTATTGGAAAGTTGTGAGACAAATACCACACTTAGACAAAATTTTGCAATTGATTATTACAGCCTTCTGAAACAGGGTCAATTTCCTATTTGACAACATATTCGTTGCAACTATTATATTCCCACATAGTACTTGCCAATTCGTAACCAATGTTGTTTCATATGTTTTACCCTGGCAAATCCCAAGAGCTTTAATAGACTCCACTACCTTGAACCATGAACCTGTCCAGTTAACCTTATTACACCAACTGCCAAGCCCCATCATACACGTTTTGTTCTTGTTAATAACAGCACCTGTCGCTCGTTCAAAGTTGTCTAACTCATTCTGAACATTCACCACCGAGTCTTCTGTCGACACAAAAATAGTTGTATCGTCTGCATAACCAACAACAGGAAGTGTCATAGCATTAGGAAGACGAGGTGGAACAATAAAGTCATTGCTTTTTATTGCCAAGTACAGTGGCTCTTGAAATATAACATACAAAATCATTGAAAGGGGACATCCCTGACGTACAGATCGTTCAACTGAAAATGGTTTACTTAAGACACCATTGATACAGACGCTGCTCCGACACTCTTTATAAAGCATACGGATCCAATCAATAAATTCTTGTGCCACTCCTACCCTATCCAATATTTCTAATACAAACTGAACATCAACACGGTCAAAGGCTTTCGACCAGTCGAGGTTTATCATGGAGGAAGGAACTGTCGGAAAATCCGACACCATTTAATAATATTATCATACAGACAGATAAGAGCTGTGTTGTATAAACAAGTTACCCATAGAAAACGTAACTTGTAGTGGAATTACCGTCTATAGAAAACGGGATATCATCACCACATACTATTATAATTCACCACCTATTATGGTGGGAATTATTCTTAAATACATTAGTCTTTGGACTTTACCATCATAAAAACATCTCATATAAATTAACTTAATTATCAATATTAAAGTAGAGTAAATGTGACCCTTCTATCACTTTCTGACATTTGGACAATGTAGGCCAGGCGTCAGTGAGGAAGGAGGGCAGCCATTGTTGTGTCACATCCGAGACGCGTGGAGCAAATTCGGCTCCTATCATATCTGGACAATGTCGGCCAGGCGTCAATAGTATGGAGTGTTAGACGCAGCCATTGTTGAGACTAGACCAGAGGCTCACACGGGAGCAAATTCGGCTCCTGTTAATTTACTTGGACGTAGTGTTATGGAAACCAGAAGTGTACCATTATCAACACGCTGTCTACAAATCAATTTAAGTGTTCTTTCCGAAACTCATTATCATTAGTGGCCATTAATGTCATTGGGTAGGGTGATCCTGTTAGATCACGAAATCGCCTCATACTAAAGGTAATTAAGCCAGGTCTTTATTGTTCCATGTATAGTGTTTTCTCTGATATAGCTTGTCATATATAGAACCTGGCTTCACAGTTAGCGCCTTTTTGACAGGTCAAGACGAGGAAGCAAGATTTTGTGCACCAGTTACTGGGTGATGGAAGCTACCTCAAAGAGGATAATTTGGTGTCTACACCCTAGTTATACCTGGTGGACTAACCTGCTGTACTATAAGATAAGGAACCTTTTCAATGTATGTAGTCTAATTCTGTAGTTTGATTGGCTGCATATATATAAACTAATAAACCCCCCCTAATGTGTAGAGGATCGATTTGTGAGATTATGAGATTATTGCAGAAATACAGTCCACTTATCATTATACAAATTGCTATCGAAGTATATAAATTAACGTAAATATAAATTCATATAAATTAAATAAATATAAATCTCACAGGTCGGTACCCACAGGAACATTCTCCTCAGACACATAATACACGACATCCCTAATTACATTATTACAATTGATTATAGATCTTCCAGGCACACCACAAAACTGTTCCTTTGATATAATTTTATCCATTGCAATCCTAAGTCTATTTGCCAACAGTTTCGATACTATTTTATAATCCTGGTTTAGTAGGGAAAGTGGCCTCCAGTTCGTTAGAATATGCAAATCACCCGTTTTAGGTATCATCTTAATAATCCCATGAAATTGTGACATGCTAAGCTTCCTATGCTGTATGCTATACTGCACCACTTGTACAAAGTCTTTACCAATGACATCCCATAGATAGAAATAAAATTCCGCCGGGAACCCATCACAGCCAGGTGATTTACCTTTCTTTAAACTCTTGACCACACTCCACACTTCCTGCTTATCTACATCTGCCAATAATGACGTGTTGTCATCCTGGGTTAAAATCCGTGTACATTTTCCAAGGAAATACTCCCGCATACCTTGGTCTACGTTCACTTTTTTGTACAATTTCTCTAATTCACCTCGAACATAACATACAATCCCATCCATATGTCATATCCGTCCCATCACCTGCTTTAATACTAGTCACAAGTGCTGTACCCTTGTTATTCTTGACTTTACTTAACAAATAAGGAGAGAGTTTTTCACCATACATCCTATCATTAATCTGGAGGCGAACATTGACTCCTTCAGATATTTCATCCCTCAATTTGTTAATTCTGTCTTTTAAAATGGTAATTTCTTCATACTTGTCTAATCCCATATTGACCTTTACATAAAGTTGTTTTAGTCTGTGTTGGAATAAGTTTAACAGACCATATTTTTCAGCAGCCTTTTGTTTGGATACTTTCACGAAGAAACTTTTGCATGCAACTTTACACATGTCCCACCACTCCAACAGACATCTGAACTTATGTTTTTGCCCAACCAGATGTTCCCACAATACTTGAAAATTATCAATTACATCTCTACTCTGCAACAGACTGCAATTGAGCTTCCATGACGCTGTCCCCACTTTAACCTGATCGTCAATAACAAGCTTCACCACAACCATACAGTGATCTGAAAAGCTGACCGGAACAGTACTGCAAGAACTAATTTTATCATGTAACGAGTGCATATATATTCTGTCACGCCTAGAACCATAATTCTGGCGAACATATGTGTATTCATATACACCTCGTTAATGCTATTTGCATCCTTGAGACCAATACATTTCAAAAGTGTAATTAAAGCAGGAGATACACATGCGTTCGACTGACTGCTACAATCTCTCATAGAAGTGACACAATTAAAGTCGCCACCAAAAATAACGTTACGCGTATCATTTCTGAAAAAATATAATAACTCGTTAGAGAACAAGTCCTCCCTCTCTTTCTTCCTGCGGGTGCCAGAGGGAGCATACACATTAAGTACAGGAATTATTGTGTCAAAAAAGGAAATCCTCGCATATAAAACATTACCATTATCATCCATTTCAGTATTAAGAACCTTGATGTGGGCTCGCTTAGCAATCAGTATCATCGTACCACCTTTCAACAAGGTCGTTGGATTTATTAATATTTCAAAGAAATCAAGCAGCACATCAAGTTTCTTAACATCTTGTACATTGTGTTCTTGCACTAAAAGTACATCCAAATTATGATATTTAAACAATGATAACAGCTGCAACTGTTTATTTCTACAATTGAGCCCATTAATGTTCAAAGTAGCACAATTAAAATTAATAGGCTTCCCGAATGTAATTTTGAGAGAAACCAAAATTACTCGTTATCCATCATTATCTCACTTGACACTATCTTAGTTCATCTTTCCCTTTTCGAAATCTAAGTTTAATATTTGCACTCGCGTCTCGATTCTGTTCATGTTCCACAAGATCCCACCATGTCTTATCACTGTTCTCTTTACCATGATCCTCACTCACCGGTTGTACTGTGCCCTCGCTACGTTTCGGTGACTCTTCGGGGCCTTGGTCACGGTGAACTTTACCGGCAACAACCTGCTCAATTTTTTCAGAGACTTTTAATTTAGCGGCGTAGTCCTTCATACGTTCCAGATCAATACTCCGAGTAAATTTTTTTCGTTTCTTCACATGACTGGTTACAGAACCAGCCTTCACACCCATAGCCTTCACACCCCCAGCCTTCACACTACCCCTACCCTTTCTATCATACCTTACTGAAGAGGGTGGAGTTGCTCTCTGCACAGACATTTCTACATCACTATCCTCCATTGTGTCATCCTCTACATCCAGTTGACAACCAATTACTTGTTCCATCGTCACCTCACCAAGGTCAGCACTACCGCCAGCCTCGCAGCTCTTCGCAGCTTCAGCGCCTATGTTATGGGTGTCCACATGTATAGTGTCCAGACTTACCTCACCCTCACCAGGGTGACCAACAGCCGGTAAAGCGTCCTGAGCAGTGTCGTCTGCACCCTCCTTGTCTGCATTACCATTATCGTTCTGAGCAGTGTCGTCAGTACCCTCCTTGTCTGCATTACCATTATCGTTCTAATCTAAGTTACCTTCACCGGCCTCATTCGCACTGGGAGTCACTCCCACAGACGTTTCACTTACAGAGTTGTGGGTTACTTCATCTACCTCACCTGGAACTACAGTATTTACAACATTGGGTTTATTTCCTGATACACTATCCTCTATTAATGGCGGAAAGTCATGTTCATGAAAATTGTTGATCCGTTCTGATGCCTCCACCTGGCAGGCAGCAGCCATGTGACCAGTACGCCCACACTTAAAACAAGTTTGCATTTGGCCATTGTATATAAATTTAATATAATGACCTGCTACTGACATTGATGATGGAATATTACGGTGAAGTTCCATCTTTACTGTTCGTGTTCCATTAAAACACCCTTTCCCTGGGCCATACGTATATTTATTAAAACGAACATTGTCCACTTTCCCATATTGTTCCAGTATGTGTATAATAGTTATATTCAACATTTCAAATGGCGCATCCCTTACAGAAACGTATGTAAACGTTTTGCTCAAATTAATCACTTGTACTGATCCTTTCCCATTAGGTAAACTTATAGTGTCATCATCATACTTCTTAAGAAACTCTGAAAACGCCACATTGTTTTCAAATTTCAACACCACTCTGTTCCCTGGCAGTGGTTGGTAACCAAATATTTCTTCCTGCTTGATCTGTAACACATCGAAGATCGTGGTGGATACAAGGTCGGGATCAGCATGACAACTAAACTTGAGTCATATGGACTCCTTCCGCTTTAGTGGAGGTGTGTAGGAGCCCATGATGGCACATATACCACCCCCAGCGTGACGTTATCCGCCCATCCGTCAACACGCCGGCCAACAGCGACGACAAACACGTCCACCCACCAGACGCCAGTAGCAGAGCGAATCAAAACACGTCTTCTCACCACCACGTCCACGACGAGACTCAACTAGCCTAAACTAACCGAACGTAACCTAACCTAACCTAGCTTAGCCTAATTCCTAGCCAAAACTAACCTAACCTAATCTAACCTAACCTAACTAACTCCTGGATACCTATTTACTGCTAGCTGAACAGAGGCATTCGGTGATAAGACAGGCAGAAGAAGGGGCCGAGGAAGAAAGCGAAACCTTCTTACCCGCCGGGGAGGAGGAAGGAGAGGAGCCAGGCTTACGCTTCTGACTTAACCCTTGTGTTGTTCAGGGCTAATTAGCATTTGTCACCCACAGGTGCATACCCAAAAAAAATTAAAACATTATTTTTTCTTCTTAATCTGTTAATTTGTGTTCTCTGTTCATGGGAAAAATAATAAAAAAATCGTGAGTCTAGTGAGTCCAGACAGTAAATCATGGTCACACAGTCAGCAGACCATGCTACCTCCTTCCCCACCAAGATTACTCCTCCCACTATAGCGCTAATTATCACAACAATCCTGCTATTATCAGAATCCTGGTAATTTTTACAGTCAGGGGTCTTCTGTAATAATATCAAAGCTAAATAATAGCATGAACATGTATATTATGGCACTTTTAGGCGATGCTGTGGTCACAAGCTGAACAGCAGTGCTGTGAGCTCATGCTGCATACGTCAGGCTTGGTGGCTCACTCAATACTGAGGCCCTCACACCCGGGAATTTGGCCCACGATTTAAAAAAAAAATGGCGTCTGTTTACAAGAGCCCTGATGAAGGTGAGGTGAACTCCGTGTATCCGCAGGCCGTTTAAATCTTGCGTAGTACTCCAATACATCATATAATGGGATACACAATTTATAGCAAGTCACTCAACCCATCATATGATGTGTTGCGCAACTTAAGGGTTAAAGAGACAGGTGTCCCAGCAACCACGTACTGGGCAACGGATTCTAGCGTCTCAACAGGAGAAGCACACATGACGGCCGTTTGGAGAGCGATGGACATCAGCCCGCACCGACAGGTGGCGGGGAGAGTCAAGAGACGGAGGGGAAGGAGGAACGGAGGGAGACGAGGAAGAAGACACAGGAGACAAGACAAACCGGGTAGAAAGAAGGGGAACCCCAGACAGAGGACCAGGAGGTGGATCCTCTGGGAGAGAACCCAAAGGAACAGAGGAGGGGACAGTGGGCGCATCAGGGTCCAAGGCCCGGAAACGGTTGTGAGTCTGAGGAAGGTGGGAAGGACAAGGAGAGGAAGAGGGCAACACGCGAGCATAAGAGATATTAGCATAAGGCGGGAGCCGGCGAACCTGGCGTCTCGCCTCAGGAAAAGATAAACGCTCCCGGTGCTTCAAGTTGAGGACGGCTGCCTCAAGCTTGTAATGGACACACGCACGGGAGAAGGTAGGATGGACCTCACCGCAGTTGAGGTAACGAGCCTGGGGAGAAGTGCACTCCGACTTAGAGTGACCTTCGCCACCACACAAAGGACAGAGAGAGACAGTCCCGGAGCAGCGGAGGGCACCATGCCCAAACCTCCAGCACTTGTTACAGAGCCGAGGAGAAGGAATGTACTAGACAGAGCACCTGGCACCGGCAAGAATGACAGAGGGTGGAAGGGTCCTACCATCAAAGGTAATCTTCACAACCCAGAGGGGTTGACGGCGACTACCACGAGGGGGACGAGTAAACGTGTCCACCTGGAGAATAGAATGGCCCTGGGCAGCAAGGATATGTCGAATATCGTCGTGGCAGTCGCGCAGGTCCCGAACACCGGTCGCAACATGGGGCGGGAGCAGAATAGTGCCAACACTGGCATTCAACTGAGCGTTCTTCGAGATCCGAACAGGGGTCTCGCCAAGGCAGGATAAGGCAGCCAAGCGGGAAGCAGCATCCTGAGAAGGAGCAGCAACGACACGTGTACCGAGACGAGTGGGGTTGAAAGTAACGGAGGCATCCACGGAATCAACGAGATGTCGATGGAGGGAGAAATCGTCAGGAGGCGCAGAATCAAGAGGGAGGAGATCAAAATGTTTGGCCCACGAAGCGGGACCAAACAAGGCTTGATAGGTAGGAGAACTGGAAGGAATCGAGCGAGGGCGGCCGTGACGAGGACGGCGGTGAGAACCCCCAGAGAGAGAGGGGTTAAAAGGCGCAGTAGTTACAACTAGAGAAGGAGCCGCGCCAGGGGACGAGGTAGTCACCACCGGGGGCTTGGGGCTCGACCCAACCACAGAGGAGGGAGGGGAGCCAGGGGAAGGAGTCAGAGAGGCCAAAGGAGGAGCAAGGTCGGGGCCCAATGCAGCGGAGGCTACAGAGCCCGGTCTTCCAATACGGACCGACTTGGGGGCTTGGTCGCCCACCCCACGAGCCTGAGAAGGTAAAGCAGAAACAGTCGAAACAGGGGTTATCATCACTACGAAAAGGAATATTCATTCACGAATGTGCCCCCACACCCACCATGGAGCCACAATCAGAGGCAGGACACCCAGCAAGAAGCTATCGCCGATCATGCCGGGGCCTCCTAGGAGTGCGTCGTGAGTATACGCCCCACAAACGCCACCTTAAGAACCGACAGTCCGTCGAGATCAGGTTCAGTGACGAAAGGGGGATTGACAATAAAAGGTTCCCCTCGCTCTCGACGTCGGGTACTACAGTTCTACGGGTGCAAGAATATGCCTCCTCAAGCACCCGGGCGTCAAAATAGAAGAAGTCCAAGGGAAGAACCAGAACAAGAAAAAAGGTCGGCAGGAAACGGCAAGCAGATAGAAGAGGGGGGAGAAAAACGAAACAGAAGGAAAAAGAAAAGGTGCTCAGCATAATTGGAGAGGACGGCAGCAGGAGCACACGGCTAGAAAAGGACAGAGGACTGTCCCAAGGAGCATCACAGTCGGGCAGCCGCCCAATAAGCCCCCCTCACGGCAACAACGAGCTGAGCGGGGAGGGGGGAGTGTGTGTGTAAACTAAAGTCTTTGAAAATGTAATAAGCTTTACGAAACGCGTTAAGGTGTCGCGTCAGACTAGAAATAAAAATGAATTTTGGAGAATTGATTTTTCAGTTACCATCAACAGTGAAAAAGAATATAAGAAACATTGAGAAAATTCGTGTTAGAGTTATTAATCTTACTTTTTCGGTCATATTTAATATTATATGTCTACATTATATATATATATATATATATATATATATATATATATATATATATATATATATATATATATATATATATATGTATATATATATATATATACATATATATATATATATATATATATATATATATATATATATATATATATATATATATATATATATATATATATACATATATATATATATATATATATATATATATATATATATATATATATATATATATATATATATATATATATATATTGATTTTTGATTTACCTCCAACAGTGAAGCGTAATGTACGAAAGATTGAGAAAATTCGTGTTAGAATTATTAATCTTACTTTTTCGGTCATATTTAATAATATATATATATATATATATATATATATATATATATATATATATATATATATATATATATATATATATATATATATATATATATATATATACATATATATATATATATTATTAAATATGACCGAAAAAGTAAGATTAATAATTCTAACACGAATTTTCTCAATCTTTCGTACATTACGCTTCACTGTTGGAGGTAAATCAAAAATCAATTCTCCAAAATTCATTTTTATTTCTAGTCTGACGCGACACGGGCGCGTTTCGTAAAACTTATTACATTTTCAAAGACTTTAGTTCACAAATACACAATTGATTTACGTATCTCCGATTTTATATCTACATTTGAGTGAGGTGGGAGGGGTGATGTGGCATTAACACAAGACAGAACAAGAGGGGATATTAATAGGGTATTAAAAGTATCAACACAAGACAGAACACAAACAATGGGTATTGAATAGAAGTGTACTCCTCTTGACATGCCAGAAAATATTCTGAGGAAACTACTCCAAGCTTGTACTAAAGAGGCACCCTTCTTGAGCCCGGATGGGCACATGTATAAGCAAGTAGATGGGGTCGCCATGGGTTCTCCCCTAGGTGTCCTGTTTGCAAACTTCTACATGGGTACCATCGAGCAAAAAGTCTTAGTTGACATGAACTTGAAATCGGCCATATACTGCAGGTATGTTGACGACATTTTTACACAGGTACCTGATGTCAGACATCTGCAGGAGCTGAAGGAGGCATTTGAGCAGAGTTCCGTGCTGCGTTTCACTTACGAGATGGAAAAGGATGGGAAGCTGCCCTTTCTAGATGTAACAGTCATGGAAAAGGGCGGAGGTTTCCACACTGCAGTCTACACTAAGGAAACAAACATAGGAATGTGCCTAAATGCCAACAGCGACTGCCCTGACAGGTACAAGAGGAGTGTTGTTAACGCATATGTCGACCGTGCTCTCAGCCACAGCTCAGAATGGAAGCAAGTCGACGAAGAACTCTGTAGGGTAAGGCAGGTCCTAGTCAATAACGGCTTCTCCAATGGTTTCATCGAAGACATCATAAGAAGGAAAGTGAAAAGCCATGCAACCTCTGAATAGACAACTAACACAACACCTATACCCCCTATTAGACTATTTTACAGGAACTTCTTTTCCACAGCTAATAAAACGGAGGAAAGGGTCCTGAAAGATATTGTTAATAGAAACGTTATCCCTACAGACAAAAATCAGAGGATACAACTGACGATTTACTATAAAACCAGAAAAACGGCCAGCCTTCTCATGAGAAACTCTCCAGACACAAAACAGAACGCTTTAAAAGAGACTAACGTCGTCTATGCCTTCAAATGCCCACTTGGGGACTGTAAGCTCCAAAAAACCCAGTATATAGGCAAGACAACAACATCTCCTTCTAGGCGTTTAACGATGCATAAGCAACAGGGCTCCATTAAGGAACATATAATCTCTTACCACAACCAAACCATAGCCAGAGAAATCCTAGTAAACAACACAGAAATCATCGATAGATACAGCGATAGCAGGCGGCTTGACGTTTGCGAGGCACTACACATCAAGAAGTCAACAGCAGCAATCAACAGCCAATTATTGCACAACTATATTCTACCCACCTCAAGACTCCGCTCCAATATAGAAGCATCAAGAAATATGGACCAATAGGCTTTCTACAAACACTTCTATTCAATACCCATTGTTTGTGTTCTGTCTTGTGTTGATACT